>NC_064434.1:109484656-109578411 GCF_023343835.1 Lagopus muta
AGTAATTTTTTTTCCCTACAGGTTAAAGACTGCTGATTAGCTGCTTACTTTTTAGAAAGTTCTCTGTCCTTAGTATTTACACGAGTCTTTTTCTGACCTGCCGTAAGCCCGTTAGTCCAAACCAGATAAGGAGTCTAATTTTACAGCTGGAGATAGTGTAACACTGTTACTAGTTGATACTTGCTATGTCATTGCATTCTAGGATTATGTAATAAACAAAAGAACTGCCTCATAGAAGAGAAGGACTTATTAATTACAATGCAGTAGTGATCTTGTTTTTGGTGTTATTATTGCATATGTATATCTGCCTTTGCATTGTTAGTTCTAGAAGATACTGTCTACAGGTATTGCTGACAATTAAAAAAAAAAATAAAAAATTACAATTCTTATTTATTCTTGGAAATATATTTCTTTGCTTGCTATGAATCAGTTAATACTGAGGCATGATATTTTGCTGTGCTAGTGCACTTTATTGAATGTATCAAAGTACATAAGACATATTGATATTGTAACAAGTAAACACAGAAACAAAGACTGTGTCTAAAAAACCATTCCAAAGTTTTAGGAAGGAAGGATTATTATAGAATTCTGAGACTGCCTGATACAAGAAGAAAGTGGTTTAGGCAGATTCACATCATTTGACTTAACACACTCATTCTATATAAAAGAATTTAATCTCCAAGACTGGCAAGCCGAATTTTTAACAGGAACACTACTACGCAAATCAAAGAGCACTTCTGTTGTCATGCTATGTACTAACTGCCAGACACTTGTTTGCTTTACAAAATATGCATTAATTTATCAAATTACCCGGCAAAATAAACAAAACTGAAGAAAACCTAAGCATTTAAAGTGGTTAGGATTTGTCAAAGAAAAAATAGAAAAGGTTCAAAAGTAGCAAATCCAATTTTTGGTTCTTCAGAAACAAGCTCATTTCAGGTAAAAGCTATTAGCTACTGCTATGTAAAGAAAATACAATTGATAATGTTCAGTGTTACAAATAAGAACTAATTTTGAAAAGATAACTAGTGGATTTCATGATGGCATGACTACATGAGCGGATGAGGAAAATGCTTGATGTCATCTACCTTAAGGTCAGCAGAGACTTGGACATAGTCCCCATCATATCCTTCTTTTCAAATTCAAAATGTGTGGATTTGAAAGGTGGACTGATGAACAAAGTTTAGTCTAGTCATACCTTGAGAGTGGTGGTCATTGGCTCAATGTCTGGCTAGAGAAGTAACAAGTGGTGCTCCTCAGGGGTCGCTCTTTAATATCTTCAGCAGTGACATTGACAGTGGGATCAAGTACATTCTCATCAAGTTTGTGGATGACAGCAAGCTATGTGATAAGGTGAAGATGACTGAGGGATGGGATGCCACTGAGAGAGACTTAGCCAGCCTTTGTCAGTGGGACAAGGAGAAGCTCATGAGGTTCAAAAAATCCAAGTGCAGGGTACTGCACATGGGTAATGGCAACCAACCCCTTGTATCAGCACAAGTTGAAGGATGTCAGGACAGAGAACAGCCCTGCCACAATGGGCATAGGGATACTAGTAAGTAGCAAGTGGACATGAAGTAGCAGTGTGTACCCTCACAGCCCAGAAAGCCACTCCTGTCCTGGACTGCACCAAAAGAATCGTGGTCAGCAGGTCAAGGTAGATGATCCTGCCCCTCTGCTCTGCCTTGGTGAGACCACATCTGGAGTACTCCATCCTGAATGCAACCCTAGCATACTGCTGACCGTCCCTGTTTTGTATCGTCAGAAAAGTGTTACTATTGCCATGAAGTGACATATTACCTTTCATTAACCCTTACATTTCCTAGATGATTGTGTTTTGTCTCCTTTTGTGACATCCATTCGTCACCCTCTCAGTTGGAGGACTGATAGGATTGAGATCTTACTTCTTCAGAAGTGATCTTACTTCTTTAGAAGTTTAAAGCAACTATTTCTTCTTCCTGGTGATTATAGCGATAGTGAATCTTTCAACTGAAATGTAAAACTCGGGGGTGTTGTAGAATAAATAGAGTAGATATGCTAAGCCAGTTTAAGTGACAACACTTTTTGGGAAGAGAGGATAAAGATAAGGAATGAAGCAAGTCATTAATCTGAGCAAAAGTGAAAAAAAAAAAAAAAAAATCAGGGGAGCAGAAAAATGAATAGATAGGGCACGCACAAATCAATAGCAGGACTGTCATTAAACTCAACCGGAGGCAAGTTTTGTTCCCTAAAGAAGGACAATTTTTGCAATGACCCTCATTGTCCACTTTGCATCATATCTCTTTGAAATTCTAGGCCCCTTTCTTCCATCTTGAATGCAGGATTGCATATATGCAATACTGTGAAACAAGAACATTCTGCCTCTAAAACAATTTTGCTCACACTTCCACCTGCTCACCCTGCCACATCATCTGCCTCCTGGAGCAGCCCAGCCTGGCCAAGGGGTGGATGGGGCCAGGCTGAATGAATGAATGAATGAATGAATGAATGAATGAATGAATGAATGAATGAATGAATGAATGAGGCCTTATACATACTTCTATAATTAGTCCAAGCACAGTAATTTTTTTTCCCTACAGGTTAAAGACTGCTGATTAGCTGCTTACTTTTTAGAAAGTTCTCTGTCCTTAGTATTTACACGAGTCTTTTTCTGACCTGCCGTAAGCCCGTTAGTCCAAACCAGATAAGGAGTCTAATTTTACAGCTGGAGATAGTGTAACACTGTTACTAGTTGATACTTGCTATGTCATTGCATTCTAGGATTATGTAATAAACAAAAGAACTGCCTCATAGAAGAGAAGGACTTATTAATTACAATGCAGTAGTGATCTTGTTTTTGGTGTTATTATTGCATATGTATATCTGCCTTTGCATTGTTAGTTCTAGAAGATACTGTCTACAGGTATTGCTGACAATTAAAAAAAAAAATAAAAAATTACAATTCTTATTTATTCTTGGAAATATATTTCTTTGCTTGCTATGAATCAGTTAATACTGAGGCATGATATTTTGCTGTGCTAGTGCACTTTATTGAATGTATCAAAGTACATAAGACATATTGATATTGTAACAAGTAAACACAGAAACAAAGACTGTGTCTAAAAAACCATTCCAAAGTTTTAGGAAGGAAGGATTATTATAGAATTCTGAGACTGCCTGATACAAGAAGAAAGTGGTTTAGGCAGATTCACATCATTTGACTTAACACACTCATTCTATATAAAAGAATTTAATCTCCAAGACTGGCAAGCCGAATTTTTAACAGGAACACTACTACGCAAATCAAAGAGCACTTCTGTTGTCATGCTATGTACTAACTGCCAGACACTTGTTTGCTTTACAAAATATGCATTAATTTATCAAATTACCCGGCAAAATAAACAAAACTGAAGAAAACCTAAGCATTTAAAGTGGTTAGGATTTGTCAAAGAAAAAATAGAAAAGGTTCAAAAGTAGCAAATCCAATTTTTGGTTCTTCAGAAACAAGCTCATTTCAGGTAAAAGCTATTAGCTACTGCTATGTAAAGAAAATACAATTGATAATGTTCAGTGTTACAAATAAGAACTAATTTTGAAAAGATAACTAGTGGATTTCATGATGGCATGACTACATGAGCGGATGAGGAAAATGCTTGATGTCATCTACCTTAAGGTCAGCAGAGACTTGGACATAGTCCCCATCATATCCTTCTTTTCAAATTCAAAATGTGTGGATTTGAAAGGTGGACTGATGAACAAAGTTTAGTCTAGTCATACCTTGAGAGTGGTGGTCATTGGCTCAATGTCTGGCTAGAGAAGTAACAAGTGGTGCTCCTCAGGGGTCGCTCTTTAATATCTTCAGCAGTGACATTGACAGTGGGATCAAGTACATTCTCATCAAGTTTGTGGATGACAGCAAGCTATGTGATAAGGTGAAGATGACTGAGGGATGGGATGCCACTGAGAGAGACTTAGCCAGCCTTTGTCAGTGGGACAAGGAGAAGCTCATGAGGTTCAAAAAATCCAAGTGCAGGGTACTGCACATGGGTAATGGCAACCAACCCCTTGTATCAGCACAAGTTGAAGGATGTCAGGACAGAGAACAGCCCTGCCACAATGGGCATAGGGATACTAGTAAGTAGCAAGTGGACATGAAGTAGCAGTGTGTACCCTCACAGCCCAGAAAGCCACTCCTGTCCTGGACTGCACCAAAAGAATCGTGGTCAGCAGGTCAAGGTAGATGATCCTGCCCCTCTGCTCTGCCTTGGTGAGACCACATCTGGAGTACTCCATCCTGAATGCAACCCTAGCATACTGCTGACCGTCCCTGTTTTGTATCGTCAGAAAAGTGTTACTATTGCCATGAAGTGACATATTACCTTTCATTAACCCTTACATTTCCTAGATGATTGCGTTTTGTCTCCTTTTGTGACATCCATTCGTCACCCTCTCAGTTGGAGGACTGATAGGATTGAGATCTTACTTGTTCAGAAGTGATCTTACTTCTTTAGAAGTTTAAAGCAACTATTTCTTCTTCCTGGTGATTATAGCGATAGTGAATCTTTCAACTGAAATGTAAAACTCGGGGGTGTTGTAGAATAAATAGAGTAGATATGCTAAGCCAGTTTAAGTGACAACACTTTTTGGGAAGAGAGGATAAAGATAAGGAATGAAGCAAGTCATTAATCTGAGCAAAAGTGAAAAAAAAAAAAAAAAAATCAGGGGAGCAGAAAAATGAATAGATAGGGCACGCACAAATCAATAGCAGGACTGTCATTAAACTCAACCGGAGGCAAGTTTTGTTCCCTAAAGAAGGACAATTTTTGCAATGACCCTCATTGTCCACTTTGCATCATATCTCTTTGAAATTCTAGGCCCCTTTCTTCCATCTTGAATGCAGGATTGCATATATGCAATACTGTGAAACAAGAACATTCTGCCTCTAAAACAATTTTGCTCACACTTCCACCTGCTCACCCTGCCACATCATCTGCCTCCTGGAGCAGCCCAGCCTGGCCAAGGGGTGGATGGGGCCAGGCTGAATGAATGAATGAATGAATGAATGAATGAATGAATGAATGAATGAATGAATGAGGCCTTATACATACTTCTATAATTAGTCCAAGCACAGTAATTTTTTTTCCCTACAGGTTAAAGACTGCTGATTAGCTGCTTACTTTTTAGAAAGTTCTCTGTCCTTAGTATTTACACGAGTCTTTTTCTGACCTGCCGTAAGCCCGTTAGTCCAAACCAGATAAGGAGTCTAATTTTACAGCTGGAGATAGTGTAACACTGTTACTAGTTGATACTTGCTATGTCATTGCATTCTAGGATTATGTAATAAACAAAAGAACTGCCTCATAGAAGAGAAGGACTTATTAATTACAATGCAGTAGTGATCTTGTTTTTGGTGTTATTATTGCATATGTATATCTGCCTTTGCATTGTTAGTTCTAGAAGATACTGTCTACAGGTATTGCTGACAATTAAAAAAAAAAATAAAAAATTACAATTCTTATTTATTCTTGGAAATATATTTCTTTGCTTGCTATGAATCAGTTAATACTGAGGCATGATATTTTGCTGTGCTAGTGCACTTTATTGAATGTATCAAAGTACATAAGACATATTGATATTGTAACAAGTAAACACAGAAACAAAGACTGTGTCTAAAAAACCATTCCAAAGTTTTAGGAAGGAAGGATTATTATAGAATTCTGAGACTGCCTGATACAAGAAGAAAGTGGTTTAGGCAGATTCACATCATTTGACTTAACACACTCATTCTATATAAAAGAATTTAATCTCCAAGACTGGCAAGCCGAATTTTTAACAGGAACACTACTACGCAAATCAAAGAGCACTTCTGTTGTCATGCTATGTACTAACTGCCAGACACTTGTTTGCTTTACAAAATATGCATTAATTTATCAAATTACCCGGCAAAATAAACAAAACTGAAGAAAACCTAAGCATTTAAAGTGGTTAGGATTTGTCAAAGAAAAAATAGAAAAGGTTCAAAAGTAGCAAATCCAATTTTTGGTTCTTCAGAAACAAGCTCATTTCAGGTAAAAGCTATTAGCTACTGCTATGTAAAGAAAATACAATTGATAATGTTCAGTGTTACAAATAAGAACTAATTTTGAAAAGATAACTAGTGGATTTCATGATGGCATGACTACATGAGCGGATGAGGAAAATGCTTGATGTCATCTACCTTAAGGTCAGCAGAGACTTGGACATAGTCCCCATCATATCCTTCTTTTCAAATTCAAAATGTGTGGATTTGAAAGGTGGACTGATGAACAAAGTTTAGTCTAGTCATACCTTGAGAGTGGTGGTCATTGGCTCAATGTCTGGCTAGAGAAGTAACAAGTGGTGCTCCTCAGGGGTCGCTCTTTAATATCTTCAGCAGTGACATTGACAGTGGGATCAAGTACATTCTCATCAAGTTTGTGGATGACAGCAAGCTATGTGATAAGGTGAAGATGACTGAGGGATGGGATGCCACTGAGAGAGACTTAGCCAGCCTTTGTCAGTGGGACAAGGAGAAGCTCATGAGGTTCAAAAAATCCAAGTGCAGGGTACTGCACATGGGTAATGGCAACCAACCCCTTGTATCAGCACAAGTTGAAGGATGTCAGGACAGAGAACAGCCCTGCCACAATGGGCATAGGGATACTAGTAAGTAGCAAGTGGACATGAAGTAGCAGTGTGTACCCTCACAGCCCAGAAAGCCACTCCTGTCCTGGACTGCACCAAAAGAATCGTGGTCAGCAGGTCAAGGTAGATGATCCTGCCCCTCTGCTCTGCCTTGGTGAGACCACATCTGGAGTACTCCATCCTGAATGCAACCCTAGCATACTGCTGACCGTCCCTGTTTTGTATCGTCAGAAAAGTGTTACTATTGCCATGAAGTGACATATTACCTTTCATTAACCCTTACATTTCCTAGATGATTGTGTTTTGTCTCCTTTTGTGACATCCATTCGTCACCCTCTCAGTTGGAGGACTGATAGGATTGAGATCTTACTTGTTCAGAAGTGATCTTACTTCTTTAGAAGTTTAAAGCAACTATTTCTTCTTCCTGGTGATTATAGCGATAGTGAATCTTTCAACTGAAATGTAAAACTCGGGGGTGTTGTAGAATAAATAGAGTAGATATGCTAAGCCAGTTTAAGTGACAACACTTTTTGGGAAGAGAGGATAAAGATAAGGAATGAAGCAAGTCATTAATCTGAGCAAAAGTGAAAAAAAAAAAAAAAAAATCAGGGGAGCAGAAAAATGAATAGATAGGGCACGCACAAATCAATAGCAGGACTGTCATTAAACTCAACCGGAGGCAAGTTTTGTTCCCTAAAGAAGGACAATTTTTGCAATGACCCTCATTGTCCACTTTGCATCATATCTCTTTGAAATTCTAGGCCCCTTTCTTCCATCTTGAATGCAGGATTGCATATATGCAATACTGTGAAACAAGAACATTCTGCCTCTAAAACAATTTTGCTCACACTTCCACCTGCTCACCCTGCCACATCATCTGCCTCCTGGAGCAGCCCAGCCTGGCCAAGGGGTGGATGGGGCCAGGCTGAATGAATGAATGAATGAATGAATGAATGAATGAATGAATGAATGAATGAATGAATGAGGCCTTATACATACTTCTATAATTAGTCCAAGCACAGTAATTTTTTTTCCCTACAGGTTAAAGACTGCTGATTAGCTGCTTACTTTTTAGAAAGTTCTCTGTCCTTAGTATTTACACGAGTCTTTTTCTGACCTGCCGTAAGCCCGTTAGTCCAAACCAGATAAGGAGTCTAATTTTACAGCTGGAGATAGTGTAACACTGTTACTAGTTGATACTTGCTATGTCATTGCATTCTAGGATTATGTAATAAACAAAAGAACTGCCTCATAGAAGAGAAGGACTTATTAATTACAATGCAGTAGTGATCTTGTTTTTGGTGTTATTATTGCATATGTATATCTGCCTTTGCATTGTTAGTTCTAGAAGATACTGTCTACAGGTATTGCTGACAATAAAAAAAAAATAAAAAATTACAATTCTTATTTATTCTTGGAAATATATTTCTTTGCTTGCTATGAATCAGTTAATACTGAGGCATGATATTTTGCTGTGCTAGTGCACTTTATTGAATGTATCAAAGTACATAAGACATATTGATATTGTAACAAGTAAACACAGAAACAAAGACTGTGTCTAAAAAACCATTCCAAAGTTTTAGGAAGGAAGGATTATTATAGAATTCTGAGACTGCCTGATACAAGAAGAAAGTGGTTTAGGCAGATTCACATCATTTGACTTAACACACTCATTCTATATAAAAGAATTTAATCTCCAAGACTGGCAAGCCGAATTTTTAACAGGAACACTACTACGCAAATCAAAGAGCACTTCTGTTGTCATGCTATGTACTAACTGCCAGACACTTGTTTGCTTTACAAAATATGCATTAATTTATCAAATTACCCGGCAAAATAAACAAAACTGAAGAAAACCTAAGCATTTAAAGTGGTTAGGATTTGTCAAAGAAAAAATAGAAAAGGTTCAAAAGTAGCAAATCCAATTTTTGGTTCTTCAGAAACAAGCTCATTTCAGGTAAAAGCTATTAGCTACTGCTATGTAAAGAAAATACAATTGATAATGTTCAGTGTTACAAATAAGAACTAATTTTGAAAAGATAACTAGTGGATTTCATGATGGCATGACTACATGAGCGGATGAGGAAAATGCTTGATGTCATCTACCTTAAGGTCAGCAGAGACTTGGACATAGTCCCCATCATATCCTTCTTTTCAAATTCAAAATGTGTGGATTTGAAAGGTGGACTGATGAACAAAGTTTAGTCTAGTCATACCTTGAGAGTGGTGGTCATTGGCTCAATGTCTGGTTAGAGAAGTAACAAGTGGTGCTCCTCAGGGGTCGCTCTTTAATATCTTCAGCAGTGACATTGACAGTGGGATCAAGTACATTCTCATCAAGTTTGTGGATGACAGCAAGCTATGTGATAAGGTGAAGATGACTGAGGGATGGGATGCCACTGAGAGAGACTTAGCCAGCCTTTGTCAGTGGGACAAGGAGAAGCTCATGAGGTTCAAAAAATCCAAGTGCAGGGTACTGCACATGGGTAATGGCAACCAACCCCTTGTATCAGCACAAGTTGAAGGATGTCAGGACAGAGAACAGCCCTGCCACAATGGGCATAGGGATACTAGTAAGTAGCAAGTGGACATGAAGTAGCAGTGTGTACCCTCACAGCCCAGAAAGCCACTCCTGTCCTGGACTGCACCAAAAGAATCGTGGTCAGCAGGTCAAGGTAGATGATCCTGCCCCTCTGCTCTGCCTTGGTGAGACCACATCTGGAGTACTCCATCCTGAATGCAACCCTAGCATACTGCTGACCGTCCCTGTTTTGTATCGTCAGAAAAGTGTTACTATTGCCATGAAGTGACATATTACCTTTCATTAACCCTTACATTTCCTAGATGATTGTGTTTTGTCTCCTTTTGTGACATCCATTCGTCACCCTCTCAGTTGGAGGACTGATAGGATTGAGATCTTACTTCTTCAGAAGTGATCTTACTTCTTTAGAAGTTTAAAGCAACTATTTCTTCTTCCTGGTGATTATAGCGATAGTGAATCTTTCAACTGAAATGTAAAACTCGGGGGTGTTGTAGAATAAATAGAGTAGATATGCTAAGCCAGTTTAAGTGACAACACTTTTTGGGAAGAGAGGATAAAGATAAGGAATGAAGCAAGTCATTAATCTGAGCAAAAGTGAAAAAAAAAAAAAAAAAATCAGGGGAGCAGAAAAATGAATAGATAGGGCACGCACAAATCAATAGCAGGACTGTCATTAAACTCAACCGGAGGCAAGTTTTGTTCCCTAAAGAAGGACAATTTTTGCAATGACCCTCATTGTCCACTTTGCATCATATCTCTTTGAAATTCTAGGCCCCTTTCTTCCATCTTGAATGCAGGATTGCATATATGCAATACTGTGAAACAAGAACATTCTGCCTCTAAAACAATTTTGCTCACACTTCCACCTGCTCACCCTGCCACATCATCTGCCTCCTGGAGCAGCCCAGCCTGGCCAAGGGGTGGATGGGGCCAGGCTGAATGAATGAATGAATGAATGAATGAATGAATGAATGAATGAATGAATGAATGAATGAATGAATGAGGCCTTATACATACTTCTATAATTAGTCCAAGCACAGTAATTTTTTTTCCCTACAGGTTAAAGACTGCTGATTAGCTGCTTACTTTTTAGAAAGTTCTCTGTCCTTAGTATTTACACGAGTCTTTTTCTGACCTGCCGTAAGCCCGTTAGTCCAAACCAGATAAGGAGTCTAATTTTACAGCTGGAGATAGTGTAACACTGTTACTAGTTGATACTTGCTATGTCATTGCATTCTAGGATTATGTAATAAACAAAAGAACTGCCTCATAGAAGAGAAGGACTTATTAATTACAATGCAGTAGTGATCTTGTTTTTGGTGTTATTATTGCATATGTATATCTGCCTTTGCATTGTTAGTTCTAGAAGATACTGTCTACAGGTATTGCTGACAATAAAAAAAAAATAAAAAATTACAATTCTTATTTATTCTTGGAAATATATTTCTTTGCTTGCTATGAATCAGTTAATACTGAGGCATGATATTTTGCTGTGCTAGTGCACTTTATTGAATGTATCAAAGTACATAAGACATATTGATATTGTAACAAGTAAACACAGAAACAAAGACTGTGTCTAAAAAACCATTCCAAAGTTTTAGGAAGGAAGGATTATTATAGAATTCTGAGACTGCCTGATACAAGAAGAAAGTGGTTTAGGCAGATTCACATCATTTGACTTAACACACTCATTCTATATAAAAGAATTTAATCTCCAAGACTGGCAAGCCGAATTTTTAACAGGAACACTACTACGCAAATCAAAGAGCACTTCTGTTGTCATGCTATGTACTAACTGCCAGACACTTGTTTGCTTTACAAAATATGCATTAATTTATCAAATTACCCGGCAAAATAAACAAAACTGAAGAAAACCTAAGCATTTAAAGTGGTTAGGATTTGTCAAAGAAAAAATAGAAAAGGTTCAAAAGTAGCAAATCCAATTTTTGGTTCTTCAGAAACAAGCTCATTTCAGGTAAAAGCTATTAGCTACTGCTATGTAAAGAAAATACAATTGATAATGTTCAGTGTTACAAATAAGAACTAATTTTGAAAAGATAACTAGTGGATTTCATGATGGCATGACTACATGAGCGGATGAGGAAAATGCTTGATGTCATCTACCTTAAGGTCAGCAGAGACTTGGACATAGTCCCCATCATATCCTTCTTTTCAAATTCAAAATGTGTGGATTTGAAAGGTGGACTGATGAACAAAGTTTAGTCTAGTCATACCTTGAGAGTGGTGGTCATTGGCTCAATGTCTGGCTAGAGAAGTAACAAGTGGTGCTCCTCAGGGGTCGCTCTTTAATATCTTCAGCAGTGACATTGACAGTGGGATCAAGTACATTCTCATCAAGTTTGTGGATGACAGCAAGCTATGTGATAAGGTGAAGATGACTGAGGGATGGGATGCCACTGAGAGAGACTTAGCCAGCCTTTGTCAGTGGGACAAGGAGAAGCTCATGAGGTTCAAAAAATCCAAGTGCAGGGTACTGCACATGGGTAATGGCAACCAACCCCTTGTATCAGCACAAGTTGAAGGATGTCAGGACAGAGAACAGCCCTGCCACAATGGGCATAGGGATACTAGTAAGTAGCAAGTGGACATGAAGTAGCAGTGTGTACCCTCACAGCCCAGAAAGCCACTCCTGTCCTGGACTGCACCAAAAGAATCGTGGTCAGCAGGTCAAGGTAGATGATCCTGCCCCTCTGCTCTGCCTTGGTGAGACCACATCTGGAGTACTCCATCCTGAATGCAACCCTAGCATACTGCTGACCGTCCCTGTTTTGTATCGTCAGAAAAGTGTTACTATTGCCATGAAGTGACATATTACCTTTCATTAACCCTTACATTTCCTAGATGATTGTGTTTTGTCTCCTTTTGTGACATCCATTCGTCACCCTCTCAGTTGGAGGACTGATAGGATTGAGATCTTACTTCTTCAGAAGTGATCTTACTTCTTTAGAAGTTTAAAGCAACTATTTCTTCTTCCTGGTGATTATAGCGATAGTGAATCTTTCAACTGAAATGTAAAACTCGGGGGTGTTGTAGAATAAATAGAGTAGATATGCTAAGCCAGTTTAAGTGACAACACTTTTTGGGAAGAGAGGATAAAGATAAGGAATGAAGCAAGTCATTAATCTGAGCAAAAGTGAAAAAAAAAAAAAAAAATCAGGGGAGCAGAAAAATGAATAGATAGGGCACGCACAAATCAATAGCAGGACTGTCATTAAACTCAACCGGAGGCAAGTTTTGTTCCCTAAAGAAGGACAATTTTTGCAATGACCCTCATTGTCCACTTTGCATCATATCTCTTTGAAATTCTAGGCCCCTTTCTTCCATCTTGAATGCAGGATTGCATATATGCAATACTGTGAAACAAGAACATTCTGCCTCTAAAACAATTTTGCTCACACTTCCACCTGCTCACCCTGCCACATCATCTGCCTCCTGGAGCAGCCCAGCCTGGCCAAGGGGTGGATGGGGCCAGGCTGAATGAATGAATGAATGAATGAATGAATGAATGAATGAATGAATGAATAAATGAATGAATGAATGAATGAATGAATGAATGAATGAGGCCTTATACATACTTCTATAATTAGTCCAAGCACAGTAATTTTTTTTCCCTACAGGTTAAAGACTGCTGATTAGCTGCTTACTTTTTAGAAAGTTCTCTGTCCTTAGTATTTACACGAGTCTTTTTCTGACCTGCCGTAAGCCCGTTAGTCCAAATCAGATAAGGAGTCTAATTTTACAGCTGGAGATAGTGTAACACTGTTACTAGTTGATACTTGCTATGTCATTGCATTCTAGGATTATGTAATAAACAAAAGAACTGCCTCATAGAAGAGAAGGACTTATTAATTACAATGCAGTAGTGATCTTGTTTTTGGTGTTATTATTGCATATGTATATCTGCCTTTGCATTGTTAGTTCTAGAAGATACTGTCTACAGGTATTGCTGACAATTAAAAAAAAAAATAAAAAATTACAATTCTTATTTATTCTTGGAAATATATTTCTTTGCTTGCTATGAATCAGTTAATACTGAGGCATGATATTTTGCTGTGCTAGTGCACTTTATTGAATGTATCAAAGTACATAAGACATATTGATATTGTAACAAGTAAACACAGAAACAAAGACTGTGTCTAAAAAACCATTCCAAAGTTTTAGGAAGGAAGGATTATTATAGAATTCTGAGACTGCCTGATACAAGAAGAAAGTGGTTTAGGCAGATTCACATCATTTGACTTAACACACTCATTCTATATAAAAGAATTTAATCTCCAAGACTGGCAAGCCGAATTTTTAACAGGAACACTACTACGCAAATCAAAGAGCACTTCTGTTGTCATGCTATGTACTAACTGCCAGACACTTGTTTGCTTTACAAAATATGCATTAATTTATCAAATTACCCGGCAAAATAAACAAAACTGAAGAAAACCTAAGCATTTAAAGTGGTTAGGATTTGTCAAAGAAAAAATAGAAAAGGTTCAAAAGTAGCAAATCCAATTTTTGGTTCTTCAGAAACAAGCTCATTTCAGGTAAAAGCTATTAGCTACTGCTATGTAAAGAAAATACAATTGATAATGTTCAGTGTTACAAATAAGAACTAATTTTGAAAAGATAACTAGTGGATTTCATGATGGCATGACTACATGAGCGGATGAGGAAAATGCTTGATGTCATCTACCTTAAGGTCAGCAGAGACTTGGACATAGTCCCCATCATATCCTTCTTTTCAAATTCAAAATGTGTGGATTTGAAAGGTGGACTGATGAACAAAGTTTAGTCTAGTCATACCTTGAGAGTGGTGGTCATTGGCTCAATGTCTGGCTAGAGAAGTAACAAGTGGTGCTCCTCAGGGGTCGCTCTTTAATATCTTCAGCAGTGACATTGACAGTGGGATCAAGTACATTCTCATCAAGTTTGTGGATGACAGCAAGCTATGTGATAAGGTGAAGATGACTGAGGGATGGGATGCCACTGAGAGAGACTTAGCCAGCCTTTGTCAGTGGGACAAGGAGAAGCTCATGAGGTTCAAAAAATCCAAGTGCAGGGTACTGCACATGGGTAATGGCAACCAACCCCTTGTATCAGCACAAGTTGAAGGATGTCAGGACAGAGAACAGCCCTGCCACAATGGGCATAGGGATACTAGTAAGTAGCAAGTGGACATGAAGTAGCAGTGTGTACCCTCACAGCCCAGAAAGCCACTCCTGTCCTGGACTGCACCAAAAGAATCGTGGTCAGCAGGTCAAGGTAGATGATCCTGCCCCTCTGCTCTGCCTTGGTGAGACCACATCTGGAGTACTCCATCCTGAATGCAACCCTAGCATACTGCTGACCGTCCCTGTTTTGTATCGTCAGAAAAGTGTTACTATTGCCATGAAGTGACATATTACCTTTCATTAACCCTTACATTTCCTAGATGATTGTGTTTTGTCTCCTTTTGTGACATCCATTCGTCACCCTCTCAGTTGGAGGACTGATAGGATTGAGATCTTACTTCTTCAGAAGTGATCTTACTTCTTTAGAAGTTTAAAGCAACTATTTCTTCTTCCTGGTGATTATAGCGATAGTGAATCTTTCAACTGAAATGTAAAACTCGGGGGTGTTGTAGAATAAATAGAGTAGATATGCTAAGCCAGTTTAAGTGACAACACTTTTTGGGAAGAGAGGATAAAGATAAGGAATGAAGCAAGTCATTAATCTGAGCAAAAGTGAAAAAAAAAAAAAAAAAATCAGGGGAGCAGAAAAATGAATAGATAGGGCACGCACAAATCAATAGCAGGACTGTCATTAAACTCAACCGGAGGCAAGTTTTGTTCCCTAAAGAAGGACAATTTTTGCAATGACCCTCATTGTCCACTTTGCATCATATCTCTTTGAAATTCTAGGCCCCTTTCTTCCATCTTGAATGCAGGATTGCATATATGCAATACTGTGAAACAAGAACATTCTGCCTCTAAAACAATTTTGCTCACACTTCCACCTGCTCACCCTGCCACATCATCTGCCTCCTGGAGCAGCCCAGCCTGGCCAAGGGGTGGATGGGGCCAGGCTGAATGAATGAATGAATGAATGAATGAATGAATGAATGAATGAATAAATGAATGAATGAATGAATGAATGAATGAATGAATGAGGCCTTATACATACTTCTATAATTAGTCCAAGCACAGTAATTTTTTTTCCCTACAGGTTAAAGACTGCTGATTAGCTGCTTACTTTTTAGAAAGTTCTCTGTCCTTAGTATTTACACGAGTCTTTTTCTGACCTGCCGTAAGCCCGTTAGTCCAAACCAGATAAGGAGTCTAATTTTACAGCTGGAGATAGTGTAACACTGTTACTAGTTGATACTTGCTATGTCATTGCATTCTAGGATTATGTAATAAACAAAAGAACTGCCTCATAGAAGAGAAGGACTTATTAATTACAATGCAGTAGTGATCTTGTTTTTGGTGTTATTATTGCATATGTATATCTGCCTTTGCATTGTTAGTTCTAGAAGATACTGTCTACAGGTATTGCTGACAATTAAAAAAAAAAATAAAAAATTACAATTCTTATTTATTCTTGGAAATATATTTCTTTGCTTGCTATGAATCAGTTAATACTGAGGCATGATATTTTGCTGTGCTAGTGCACTTTATTGAATGTATCAAAGTACATAAGACATATTGATATTGTAACAAGTAAACACAGAAACAAAGACTGTGTCTAAAAAACCATTCCAAAGTTTTAGGAAGGAAGGATTATTATAGAATTCTGAGACTGCCTGATACAAGAAGAAAGTGGTTTAGGCAGATTCACATCATTTGACTTAACACACTCATTCTATATAAAAGAATTTAATCTCCAAGACTGGCAAGCCGAATTTTTAACAGGAACACTACTACGCAAATCAAAGAGCACTTCTGTTGTCATGCTATGTACTAACTGCCAGACACTTGTTTGCTTTACAAAATATGCATTAATTTATCAAATTACCCGGCAAAATAAACAAAACTGAAGAAAACCTAAGCATTTAAAGTGGTTAGGATTTGTCAAAGAAAAAATAGAAAAGGTTCAAAAGTAGCAAATCCAATTTTTGGTTCTTCAGAAACAAGCTCATTTCAGGTAAAAGCTATTAGCTACTGCTATGTAAAGAAAATACAATTGATAATGTTCAGTGTTACAAATAAGAACTAATTTTGAAAAGATAACTAGTGGATTTCATGATGGCATGACTACATGAGCGGATGAGGAAAATGCTTGATGTCATCTACCTTAAGGTCAGCAGAGACTTGGACATAGTCCCCATCATATCCTTCTTTTCAAATTCAAAATGTGTGGATTTGAAAGGTGGACTGATGAACAAAGTTTAGTCTAGTCATACCTTGAGAGTGGTGGTCATTGGCTCAATGTCTGGCTAGAGAAGTAACAAGTGGTGCTCCTCAGGGGTCGCTCTTTAATATCTTCAGCAGTGACATTGACAGTGGGATCAAGTACATTCTCATCAAGTTTGTGGATGACAGCAAGCTATGTGATAAGGTGAAGATGACTGAGGGATGGGATGCCACTGAGAGAGACTTAGCCAGCCTTTGTCAGTGGGACAAGGAGAAGCTCATGAGGTTCAAAAAATCCAAGTGCAGGGTACTGCACATGGGTAATGGCAACCAACCCCTTGTATCAGCACAAGTTGAAGGATGTCAGGACAGAGAACAGCCCTGCCACAATGGGCATAGGGATACTAGTAAGTAGCAAGTGGACATGAAGTAGCAGTGTGTACCCTCACAGCCCAGAAAGCCACTCCTGTCCTGGACTGCACCAAAAGAATCGTGGTCAGCAGGTCAAGGTAGATGATCCTGCCCCTCTGCTCTGCCTTGGTGAGACCACATCTGGAGTACTCCATCCTGAATGCAACCCTAGCATACTGCTGACCGTCCCTGTTTTGTATCGTCAGAAAAGTGTTACTATTGCCATGAAGTGACATATTACCTTTCATTAACCCTTACATTTCCTAGATGATTGTGTTTTGTCTCCTTTTGTGACATCCATTCGTCACCCTCTCAGTTGGAGGACTGATAGGATTGAGATCTTACTTCTTCAGAAGTGATCTTACTTCTTTAGAAGTTTAAAGCAACTATTTCTTCTTCCTGGTGATTATAGCGATAGTGAATCTTTCAACTGAAATGTAAAACTCGGGGGTGTTGTAGAATAAATAGAGTAGATATGCTAAGCCAGTTTAAGTGACAACACTTTTTGGGAAGAGAGGATAAAGATAAGGAATGAAGCAAGTCATTAATCTGAGCAAAAGTGAAAAAAAAAAAAAAAAAATCAGGGGAGCAGAAAAATGAATAGATAGGGCACGCACAAATCAATAGCAGGACTGTCATTAAACTCAACCGGAGGCAAGTTTTGTTCCCTAAAGAAGGACAATTTTTGCAATGACCCTCATTGTCCACTTTGCATCATATCTCTTTGAAATTCTAGGCCCCTTTCTTCCATCTTGAATGCAGGATTGCATATATGCAATACTGTGAAACAAGAACATTCTGCCTCTAAAACAATTTTGCTCACACTTCCACCTGCTCACCCTGCCACATCATCTGCCTCCTGGAGCAGCCCAGCCTGGCCAAGGGGTGGATGGGGCCAGGCTGAATGAATGAATGAATGAATGAATGAATGAATGAATGAATGAATAAATGAATGAATGAATGAATGAATGAATGAATGAATGAGGCCTTATACATACTTCTATAATTAGTCCAAGCACAGTAATTTTTTTTCCCTACAGGTTAAAGACTGCTGATTAGCTGCTTACTTTTTAGAAAGTTCTCTGTCCTTAGTATTTACACGAGTCTTTTTCTGACCTGCCGTAAGCCCGTTAGTCCAAACCAGATAAGGAGTCTAATTTTACAGCTGGAGATAGTGTAACACTGTTACTAGTTGATACTTGCTATGTCATTGCATTCTAGGATTATGTAATAAACAAAAGAACTGCCTCATAGAAGAGAAGGACTTATTAATTACAATGCAGTAGTGATCTTGTTTTTGGTGTTATTATTGCATATGTATATCTGCCTTTGCATTGTTAGTTCTAGAAGATACTGTCTACAGGTATTGCTGACAATTAAAAAAAAAAATAAAAAATTACAATTCTTATTTATTCTTGGAAATATATTTCTTTGCTTGCTATGAATCAGTTAATACTGAGGCATGATATTTTGCTGTGCTAGTGCACTTTATTGAATGTATCAAAGTACATAAGACATATTGATATTGTAACAAGTAAACACAGAAACAAAGACTGTGTCTAAAAAACCATTCCAAAGTTTTAGGAAGGAAGGATTATTATAGAATTCTGAGACTGCCTGATACAAGAAGAAAGTGGTTTAGGCAGATTCACATCATTTGACTTAACACACTCATTCTATATAAAAGAATTTAATCTCCAAGACTGGCAAGCCGAATTTTTAACAGGAACACTACTACGCAAATCAAAGAGCACTTCTGTTGTCATGCTATGTACTAACTGCCAGACACTTGTTTGCTTTACAAAATATGCATTAATTTATCAAATTACCCGGCAAAATAAACAAAACTGAAGAAAACCTAAGCATTTAAAGTGGTTAGGATTTGTCAAAGAAAAAATAGAAAAGGTTCAAAAGTAGCAAATCCAATTTTTGGTTCTTCAGAAACAAGCTCATTTCAGGTAAAAGCTATTAGCTACTGCTATGTAAAGAAAATACAATTGATAATGTTCAGTGTTACAAATAAGAACTAATTTTGAAAAGATAACTAGTGGATTTCATGATGGCATGACTACATGAGCGGATGAGGAAAATGCTTGATGTCATCTACCTTAAGGTCAGCAGAGACTTGGACATAGTCCCCATCATATCCTTCTTTTCAAATTCAAAATGTGTGGATTTGAAAGGTGGACTGATGAACAAAGTTTAGTCTAGTCATACCTTGAGAGTGGTGGTCATTGGCTCAATGTCTGGCTAGAGAAGTAACAAGTGGTGCTCCTCAGGGGTCGCTCTTTAATATCTTCAGCAGTGACATTGACAGTGGGATCAAGTACATTCTCATCAAGTTTGTGGATGACAGCAAGCTATGTGATAAGGTGAAGATGACTGAGGGATGGGATGCCACTGAGAGAGACTTAGCCAGCCTTTGTCAGTGGGACAAGGAGAAGCTCATGAGGTTCAAAAAATCCAAGTGCAGGGTACTGCACATGGGTAATGGCAACCAACCCCTTGTATCAGCACAAGTTGAAGGATGTCAGGACAGAGAACAGCCCTGCCACAATGGGCATAGGGATACTAGTAAGTAGCAAGTGGACATGAAGTAGCAGTGTGTACCCTCACAGCCCAGAAAGCCACTCCTGTCCTGGACTGCACCAAAAGAATCGTGGTCAGCAGGTCAAGGTAGATGATCCTGCCCCTCTGCTCTGCCTTGGTGAGACCACATCTGGAGTACTCCATCCTGAATGCAACCCTAGCATACTGCTGACCGTCCCTGTTTTGTATCGTCAGAAAAGTGTTACTATTGCCATGAAGTGACATATTACCTTTCATTAACCCTTACATTTCCTAGATGATTGTGTTTTGTCTCCTTTTGTGACATCCATTCGTCACCCTCTCAGTTGGAGGACTGATAGGATTGAGATCTTACTTCTTCAGAAGTGATCTTACTTCTTTAGAAGTTTAAAGCAACTATTTCTTCTTCCTGGTGATTATAGCGATAGTGAATCTTTCAACTGAAATGTAAAACTCGGGGGTGTTGTAGAATAAATAGAGTAGATATGCTAAGCCAGTTTAAGTGACAACACTTTTTGGGAAGAGAGGATAAAGATAAGGAATGAAGCAAGTCATTAATCTGAGCAAAAGTGAAAAAAAAAAAAAAAAAAATCAGGGGAGCAGAAAAATGAATAGATAGGGCACGCACAAATCAATAGCAGGACTGTCATTAAACTCAACAGGAGGCAAGTTTTGTTCCCTAAAGAAGGACAATTTTTGCAATGACCCTCATTGTCCACTTTGCATCATATCTCTTTGAAATTCTAGGCCCCTTTCTTCCATCTTGAATGCAGGATTGCATATATGCAATACTGTGAAACAAGAACATTCTGCCTCTAAAACAATTTTGCTCACACTTCCACCTGCTCACCCTGCCACATCATCTGCCTCCTGGAGCAGCCCAGCCTGGCCAAGGGGTGGATGGGGCCAGGCTGAATGAATGAATGAATGAATGAATGAATGAATGAATGAATGAATGAATGAATGAATGAGGCCTTATACATACTTCTATAATTAGTCCAAGCACAGTAATTTTTTTTCCCTACAGGTTAAAGACTGCTGATTAGCTGCTTACTTTTTAGAAAGTTCTCTGTCCTTAGTATTTACACGAGTCTTTTTCTGACCTGCCGTAAGCCCGTTAGTCCAAACCAGATAAGGAGTCTAATTTTACAGCTGGAGATAGTGTAACACTGTTACTAGTTGATACTTGCTATGTCATTGCATTCTAGGATTATGTAATAAACAAAAGAACTGCCTCATAGAAGAGAAGGACTTATTAATTACAATGCAGTAGTGATCTTGTTTTTGGTGTTATTATTGCATATGTATATCTGCCTTTGCATTGTTAGTTCTAGAAGATACTGTCTACAGGTATTGCTGACAATTAAAAAAAAATAAAAAATTACAATTCTTATTTATTCTTGGAAATATATTTCTTTGCTTGCTATGAATCAGTTAATACTGAGGCATGATATTTTGCTGTGCTAGTGCACTTTATTGAATGTATCAAAGTACATAAGACATATTGATATTGTAACAAGTAAACACAGAAACAAAGACTGTGTCTAAAAAACCATTCCAAAGTTTTAGGAAGGAAGGATTATTATAGAATTCTGAGACTGCCTGATACAAGAAGAAAGTGGTTTAGGCAGATTCACATCATTTGACTTAACACACTCATTCTATATAAAAGAATTTAATCTCCAAGACTGGCAAGCCGAATTTTTAACAGGAACACTACTACGCAAATCAAAGAGCACTTCTGTTGTCATGCTATGTACTAACTGCCAGACACTTGTTTGCTTTACAAAATATGCATTAATTTATCAAATTACCCGGCAAAATAAACAAAACTGAAGAAAACCTAAGCATTTAAAGTGGTTAGGATTTGTCAAAGAAAAAATAGAAAAGGTTCAAAAGTAGCAAATCCAATTTTTGGTTCTTCAGAAACAAGCTCATTTCAGGTAAAAGCTATTAGCTACTGCTATGTAAAGAAAATACAATTGATAATGTTCAGTGTTACAAATAAGAACTAATTTTGAAAAGATAACTAGTGGATTTCATGATGGCATGACTACATGAGCGGATGAGGAAAATGCTTGATGTCATCTACCTTAAGGTCAGCAGAGACTTGGACATAGTCCCCATCATATCCTTCTTTTCAAATTCAAAATGTGTGGATTTGAAAGGTGGACTGATGAACAAAGTTTAGTCTAGTCATACCTTGAGAGTGGTGGTCATTGGCTCAATGTCTGGCTAGAGAAGTAACAAGTGGTGCTCCTCAGGGGTCGCTCTTTAATATCTTCAGCAGTGACATTGACAGTGGGATCAAGTACATTCTCATCAAGTTTGTGGATGACAGCAAGCTATGTGATAAGGTGAAGATGACTGAGGGATGGGATGCCACTGAGAGAGACTTAGCCAGCCTTTGTCAGTGGGACAAGGAGAAGCTCATGAGGTTCAAAAAATCCAAGTGCAGGGTACTGCACATGGGTAATGGCAACCAACCCCTTGTATCAGCACAAGTTGAAGGATGTCAGGACAGAGAACAGCCCTGCCACAATGGGCATAGGGATACTAGTAAGTAGCAAGTGGACATGAAGTAGCAGTGTGTACCCTCACAGCCCAGAAAGCCACTCCTGTCCTGGACTGCACCAAAAGAATCGTGGTCAGCAGGTCAAGGTAGATGATCCTGCCCCTCTGCTCTGCCTTGGTGAGACCACATCTGGAGTACTCCATCCTGAATGCAACCCTAGCATACTGCTGACCGTCCCTGTTTTGTATCGTCAGAAAAGTGTTACTATTGCCATGAAGTGACATATTACCTTTCATTAACCCTTACATTTCCTAGATGATTGTGTTTTGTCTCCTTTTGTGACATCCATTCGTCACCCTCTCAGTTGGAGGACTGATAGGATTGAGATCTTACTTCTTCAGAAGTGATCTTACTTCTTTAGAAGTTTAAAGCAACTATTTCTTCTTCCTGGTGATTATAGCGATAGTGAATCTTTCAACTGAAATGTAAAACTCGGGGGTGTTGTAGAATAAATAGAGTAGATATGCTAAGCCAGTTTAAGTGACAACACTTTTTGGGAAGAGAGGATAAAGATAAGGAATGAAGCAAGTCATTAATCTGAGCAAAAGTGAAAAAAAAAAAAAAAAAATCAGGGGAGCAGAAAAATGAATAGATAGGGCACGCACAAATCAATAGCAGGACTGTCATTAAACTCAACCGGAGGCAAGTTTTGTTCCCTAAAGAAGGACAATTTTTGCAATGACCCTCATTGTCCACTTTGCATCATATCTCTTTGAAATTCTAGGCCCCTTTCTTCCATCTTGAATGCAGGATTGCATATATGCAATACTGTGAAACAAGAACATTCTGCCTCTAAAACAATTTTGCTCACACTTCCACCTGCTCACCCTGCCACATCATCTGCCTCCTGGAGCAGCCCAGCCTGGCCAAGGGGTGGATGGGGCCAGGCTGAATGAATGAATGAATGAATGAATGAATGAATGAATGAATGAATGAATGAGGCCTTATACATACTTCTATAATTAGTCCAAGCACAGTAATTTTTTTTCCCTACAGGTTAAAGACTGCTGATTAGCTGCTTACTTTTTAGAAAGTTCTCTGTCCTTAGTATTTACACGAGTCTTTTTCTGACCTGCCGTAAGCCCGTTAGTCCAAACCAGATAAGGAGTCTAATTTTACAGCTGGAGATAGTGTAACACTGTTACTAGTTGATACTTGCTATGTCATTGCATTCTAGGATTATGTAATAAACAAAAGAACTGCCTCATAGAAGAGAAGGACTTATTAATTACAATGCAGTAGTGATCTTGTTTTTGGTGTTATTATTGCATATGTATATCTGCCTTTGCATTGTTAGTTCTAGAAGATACTGTCTACAGGTATTGCTGACAATTAAAAAAAAATAAAAAATTACAATTCTTATTTATTCTTGGAAATATATTTCTTTGCTTGCTATGAATCAGTTAATACTGAGGCATGATATTTTGCTGTGCTAGTGCACTTTATTGAATGTATCAAAGTACATAAGACATATTGATATTGTAACAAGTAAACACAGAAACAAAGACTGTGTCTAAAAAACCATTCCAAAGTTTTAGGAAGGAAGGATTATTATAGAATTCTGAGACTGCCTGATACAAGAAGAAAGTGGTTTAGGCAGATTCACATCATTTGACTTAACACACTCATTCTATATAAAAGAATTTAATCTCCAAGACTGGCAAGCCGAATTTTTAACAGGAACACTACTACGCAAATCAAAGAGCACTTCTGTTGTCATGCTATGTACTAACTGCCAGACACTTGTTTGCTTTACAAAATATGCATTAATTTATCAAATTACCCGGCAAAATAAACAAAACTGAAGAAAACCTAAGCATTTAAAGTGGTTAGGATTTGTCAAAGAAAAAATAGAAAAGGTTCAAAAGTAGCAAATCCAATTTTTGGTTCTTCAGAAACAAGCTCATTTCAGGTAAAAGCTATTAGCTACTGCTATGTAAAGAAAATACAATTGATAATGTTCAGTGTTACAAATAAGAACTAATTTTGAAAAGATAACTAGTGGATTTCATGATGGCATGACTACATGAGCGGATGAGGAAAATGCTTGATGTCATCTACCTTAAGGTCAGCAGAGACTTGGACATAGTCCCCATCATATCCTTCTTTTCAAATTCAAAATGTGTGGATTTGAAAGGTGGACTGATGAACAAAGTTTAGTCTAGTCATACCTTGAGAGTGGTGGTCATTGGCTCAATGTCTGGCTAGAGAAGTAACAAGTGGTGCTCCTCAGGGGTCGCTCTTTAATATCTTCAGCAGTGACATTGACAGTGGGATCAAGTACATTCTCATCAAGTTTGTGGATGACAGCAAGCTATGTGATAAGGTGAAGATGACTGAGGGATGGGATGCCACTGAGAGAGACTTAGCCAGCCTTTGTCAGTGGGACAAGGAGAAGCTCATGAGGTTCAAAAAATCCAAGTGCAGGGTACTGCACATGGGTAATGGCAACCAACCCCTTGTATCAGCACAAGTTGAAGGATGTCAGGACAGAGAACAGCCCTGCCACAATGGGCATAGGGATACTAGTAAGTAGCAAGTGGACATGAAGTAGCAGTGTGTACCCTCACAGCCCAGAAAGCCACTCCTGTCCTGGACTGCACCAAAAGAATCGTGGTCAGCAGGTCAAGGTAGATGATCCTGCCCCTCTGCTCTGCCTTGGTGAGACCACATCTGGAGTACTCCATCCTGAATGCAACCCTAGCATACTGCTGACCGTCCCTGTTTTGTATCGTCAGAAAAGTGTTACTATTGCCATGAAGTGACATATTACCTTTCATTAACCCTTACATTTCCTAGATGATTGTGTTTTGTCTCCTTTTGTGACATCCATTCGTCACCCTCTCAGTTGGAGGACTGATAGGATTGAGATCTTACTTCTTCAGAAGTGATCTTACTTCTTTAGAAGTTTAAAGCAACTATTTCTTCTTCCTGGTGATTATAGCGATAGTGAATCTTTCAACTGAAATGTAAAACTCGGGGGTGTTGTAGAATAAATAGAGTAGATATGCTAAGCCAGTTTAAGTGACAACACTTTTTGGGAAGAGAGGATAAAGATAAGGAATGAAGCAAGTCATTAATCTGAGCAGAAGTGAAAAAAAAAAAAAAAAAATCAGGGGAGCAGAAAAATGAATAGATAGGGCACGCACAAATCAATAGCAGGACTGTCATTAAACTCAACAGGAGGCAAGTTTTGTTCCCTAAAGAAGGACAATTTTTGCAATGACCCTCATTGTCCACTTTGCATCATATCTCTTTGAAATTCTAGGCCCCTTTCTTCCATCTTGAATGCAGGATTGCATATATGCAATACTGTGAAACAAGAACATTCTGCCTCTAAAACAATTTTGCTCACACTTCCACCTGCTCACCCTGCCACATCATCTGCCTCCTGGAGCAGCCCAGCCTGGCCAAGGGGTGGATGGGGCCAGGCTGAATGAATGAATGAATGAATGAATGAATGAATGAATGAATGAATGAATGAATGAATGAATGAGGCCTTATACATACTTCTATAATTAGTCCAAGCACAGTAATTTTTTTTCCCTACAGGTTAAAGACTGCTGATTAGCTGCTTACTTTTTAGAAAGTTCTCTGTCCTTAGTATTTACACGAGTCTTTTTCTGACCTGCCGTAAGCCCGTTAGTCCAAACCAGATAAGGAGTCTAATTTTACAGCTGGAGATAGTGTAACACTGTTACTAGTTGATACTTGCTATGTCATTGCATTCTAGGATTATGTAATAAACAAAAGAACTGCCTCATAGAAGAGAAGGACTTATTAATTACAATGCAGTAGTGATCTTGTTTTTGGTGTTATTATTGCATATGTATATCTGCCTTTGCATTGTTAGTTCTAGAAGATACTGTCTACAGGTATTGCTGACAATTAAAAAAAAAAATAAAAAATTACAATTCTTATTTATTCTTGGAAATATATTTCTTTGCTTGCTATGAATCAGTTAATACTGAGGCATGATATTTTGCTGTGCTAGTGCACTTTATTGAATGTATCAAAGTACATAAGACATATTGATATTGTAACAAGTAAACACAGAAACAAAGACTGTGTCTAAAAAACCATTCCAAAGTTTTAGGAAGGAAGGATTATTATAGAATTCTGAGACTGCCTGATACAAGAAGAAAGTGGTTTAGGCAGATTCACATCATTTGACTTAACACACTCATTCTATATAAAAGAATTTAATCTCCAAGACTGGCAAGCCGAATTTTTAACAGGAACACTACTACGCAAATCAAAGAGCACTTCTGTTGTCATGCTATGTACTAACTGCCAGACACTTGTTTGCTTTACAAAATATGCATTAATTTATCAAATTACCCGGCAAAATAAACAAAACTGAAGAAAACCTAAGCATTTAAAGTGGTTAGGATTTGTCAAAGAAAAAATAGAAAAGGTTCAAAAGTAGCAAATCCAATTTTTGGTTCTTCAGAAACAAGCTCATTTCAGGTAAAAGCTATTAGCTACTGCTATGTAAAGAAAATACAATTGATAATGTTCAGTGTTACAAATAAGAACTAATTTTGAAAAGATAACTAGTGGATTTCATGATGGCATGACTACATGAGCGGATGAGGAAAATGCTTGATGTCATCTACCTTAAGGTCAGCAGAGACTTGGACATAGTCCCCATCATATCCTTCTTTTCAAATTCAAAATGTGTGGATTTGAAAGGTGGACTGATGAACAAAGTTTAGTCTAGTCATACCTTGAGAGTGGTGGTCATTGGCTCAATGTCTGGCTAGAGAAGTAACAAGTGGTGCTCCTCAGGGGTCGCTCTTTAATATCTTCAGCAGTGACATTGACAGTGGGATCAAGTACATTCTCATCAAGTTTGTGGATGACAGCAAGCTATGTGATAAGGTGAAGATGACTGAGGGATGGGATGCCACTGAGAGAGACTTAGCCAGCCTTTGTCAGTGGGACAAGGAGAAGCTCATGAGGTTCAAAAAATCCAAGTGCAGGGTACTGCACATGGGTAATGGCAACCAACCCCTTGTATCAGCACAAGTTGAAGGATGTCAGGACAGAGAACAGCCCTGCCACAATGGGCATAGGGATACTAGTAAGTAGCAAGTGGACATGAAGTAGCAGTGTGTACCCTCACAGCCCAGAAAGCCACTCCTGTCCTGGACTGCACCAAAAGAATCGTGGTCAGCAGGTCAAGGTAGATGATCCTGCCCCTCTGCTCTGCCTTGGTGAGACCACATCTGGAGTACTCCATCCTGAATGCAACCCTAGCATACTGCTGACCGTCCCTGTTTTGTATCGTCAGAAAAGTGTTACTATTGCCATGAAGTGACATATTACCTTTCATTAACCCTTACATTTCCTAGATGATTGTGTTTTGTCTCCTTTTGTGACATCCATTCGTCACCCTCTCAGTTGGAGGACTGATAGGATTGAGATCTTACTTCTTCAGAAGTGATCTTACTTCTTTAGAAGTTTAAAGCAACTATTTCTTCTTCCTGGTGATTATAGCGATAGTGAATCTTTCAACTGAAATGTAAAACTCGGGGGTGTTGTAGAATAAATAGAGTAGATATGCTAAGCCAGTTTAAGTGACAACACTTTTTGGGAAGAGAGGATAAAGATAAGGAATGAAGCAAGTCATTAATCTGAGCAAAAGTGAAAAAAAAAAAAAAAAAATCAGGGGAGCAGAAAAATGAATAGATAGGGCACGCACAAATCAATAGCAGGACTGTCATTAAACTCAACCGGAGGCAAGTTTTGTTCCCTAAAGAAGGACAATTTTTGCAATGACCCTCATTGTCCACTTTGCATCATATCTCTTTGAAATTCTAGGCCCCTTTCTTCCATCTTGAATGCAGGATTGCATATATGCAATACTGTGAAACAAGAACATTCTGCCTCTAAAACAATTTTGCTCACACTTCCACCTGCTCACCCTGCCACATCATCTGCCTCCTGGAGCAGCCCAGCCTGGCCAAGGGGTGGATGGGGCCAGGCTGAATGAATGAATGAATGAATGAATGAATGAATAAATGAATGAATGAATGAATGAATGAATGAGGCCTTATACATACTTCTATAATTAGTCCAAGCACAGTAATTTTTTTTCCCTACAGGTTAAAGACTGCTGATTAGCTGCTTACTTTTTAGAAAGTTCTCTGTCCTTAGTATTTACACGAGTCTTTTTCTGACCTGCCGTAAGCCCGTTAGTCCAAACCAGATAAGGAGTCTAATTTTACAGCTGGAGATAGTGTAACACTGTTACTAGTTGATACTTGCTATGTCATTGCATTCTAGGATTATGTAATAAACAAAAGAACTGCCTCATAGAAGAGAAGGACTTATTAATTACAATGCAGTAGTGATCTTGTTTTTGGTGTTATTATTGCATATGTATATCTGCCTTTGCATTGTTAGTTCTAGAAGATACTGTCTACAGGTATTGCTGACAATTAAAAAAAAAAATAAAAAATTACAATTCTTATTTATTCTTGGAAATATATTTCTTTGCTTGCTATGAATCAGTTAATACTGAGGCATGATATTTTGCTGTGCTAGTGCACTTTATTGAATGTATCAAAGTACATAAGACATATTGATATTGTAACAAGTAAACACAGAAACAAAGACTGTGTCTAAAAAACCATTCCAAAGTTTTAGGAAGGAAGGATTATTATAGAATTCTGAGACTGCCTGATACAAGAAGAAAGTGGTTTAGGCAGATTCACATCATTTGACTTAACACACTCATTCTATATAAAAGAATTTAATCTCCAAGACTGGCAAGCCGAATTTTTAACAGGAACACTACTACGCAAATCAAAGAGCACTTCTGTTGTCATGCTATGTACTAACTGCCAGACACTTGTTTGCTTTACAAAATATGCATTAATTTATCAAATTACCCGGCAAAATAAACAAAACTGAAGAAAACCTAAGCATTTAAAGTGGTTAGGATTTGTCAAAGAAAAAATAGAAAAGGTTCAAAAGTAGCAAATCCAATTTTTGGTTCTTCAGAAACAAGCTCATTTCAGGTAAAAGCTATTAGCTACTGCTATGTAAAGAAAATACAATTGATAATGTTCAGTGTTACAAATAAGAACTAATTTTGAAAAGATAACTAGTGGATTTCATGATGGCATGACTACATGAGCGGATGAGGAAAATGCTTGATGTCATCTACCTTAAGGTCAGCAGAGACTTGGACATAGTCCCCATCATATCCTTCTTTTCAAATTCAAAATGTGTGGATTTGAAAGGTGGACTGATGAACAAAGTTTAGTCTAGTCATACCTTGAGAGTGGTGGTCATTGGCTCAATGTCTGGCTAGAGAAGTAACAAGTGGTGCTCCTCAGGGGTCGCTCTTTAATATCTTCAGCAGTGACATTGACAGTGGGATCAAGTACATTCTCATCAAGTTTGTGGATGACAGCAAGCTATGTGATAAGGTGAAGATGACTGAGGGATGGGATGCCACTGAGAGAGACTTAGCCAGCCTTTGTCAGTGGGACAAGGAGAAGCTCATGAGGTTCAAAAAATCCAAGTGCAGGGTACTGCACATGGGTAATGGCAACCAACCCCTTGTATCAGCACAAGTTGAAGGATGTCAGGACAGAGAACAGCCCTGCCACAATGGGCATAGGGATACTAGTAAGTAGCAAGTGGACATGAAGTAGCAGTGTGTACCCTCACAGCCCAGAAAGCCACTCCTGTCCTGGACTGCACCAAAAGAATCGTGGTCAGCAGGTCAAGGTAGATGATCCTGCCCCTCTGCTCTGCCTTGGTGAGACCACATCTGGAGTACTCCATCCTGAATGCAACCCTAGCATACTGCTGACCGTCCCTGTTTTGTATCGTCAGAAAAGTGTTACTATTGCCATGAAGTGACATATTACCTTTCATTAACCCTTACATTTCCTAGATGATTGTGTTTTGTCTCCTTTTGTGACATCCATTCGTCACCCTCTCAGTTGGAGGACTGATAGGATTGAGATCTTACTTCTTCAGAAGTGATCTTACTTCTTTAGAAGTTTAAAGCAACTATTTCTTCTTCCTGGTGATTATAGCGATAGTGAATCTTTCAACTGAAATGTAAAACTCGGGGGTGTTGTAGAATAAATAGAGTAGATATGCTAAGCCAGTTTAAGTGACAACACTTTTTGGGAAGAGAGGATAAAGATAAGGAATGAAGCAAGTCATTAATCTGAGCAAAAGTGAAAAAAAAAAAAAAAAAATCAGGGGAGCAGAAAAATGAATAGATAGGGCACGCACAAATCAATAGCAGGACTGTCATTAAACTCAACCGGAGGCAAGTTTTGTTCCCTAAAGAAGGACAATTTTTGCAATGACCCTCATTGTCCACTTTGCATCATATCTCTTTGAAATTCTAGGCCCCTTTCTTCCATCTTGAATGCAGGATTGCATATATGCAATACTGTGAAACAAGAACATTCTGCCTCTAAAACAATTTTGCTCACACTTCCACCTGCTCACCCTGCCACATCATCTGCCTCCTGGAGCAGCCCAGCCTGGCCAAGGGGTGGATGGGGCCAGGCTGAATGAATGAATGAATGAATGAATGAATGAATGAATAAATGAATGAATGAATGAATGAATGAATGAGGCCTTATACATACTTCTATAATTAGTCCAAGCACAGTAATTTTTTTTCCCTACAGGTTAAAGACTGCTGATTAGCTGCTTACTTTTTAGAAAGTTCTCTGTCCTTAGTATTTACACGAGTCTTTTTCTGACCTGCCGTAAGCCCGTTAGTCCAAACCAGATAAGGAGTCTAATTTTACAGCTGGAGATAGTGTAACACTGTTACTAGTTGATACTTGCTATGTCATTGCATTCTAGGATTATGTAATAAACAAAAGAACTGCCTCATAGAAGAGAAGGACTTATTAATTACAATGCAGTAGTGATCTTGTTTTTGGTGTTATTATTGCATATGTATATCTGCCTTTGCATTGTTAGTTCTAGAAGATACTGTCTACAGGTATTGCTGACAATTAAAAAAAAATAAAAAATTACAATTCTTATTTATTCTTGGAAATATATTTCTTTGCTTGCTATGAATCAGTTAATACTGAGGCATGATATTTTGCTGTGCTAGTGCACTTTATTGAATGTATCAAAGTACATAAGACATATTGATATTGTAACAAGTAAACACAGAAACAAAGACTGTGTCTAAAAAACCATTCCAAAGTTTTAGGAAGGAAGGATTATTATAGAATTCTGAGACTGCCTGATACAAGAAGAAAGTGGTTTAGGCAGATTCACATCATTTGACTTAACACACTCATTCTATATAAAAGAATTTAATCTCCAAGACTGGCAAGCCGAATTTTTAACAGGAACACTACTACGCAAATCAAAGAGCACTTCTGTTGTCATGCTATGTACTAACTGCCAGACACTTGTTTGCTTTACAAAATATGCATTAATTTATCAAATTACCCGGCAAAATAAACAAAACTGAAGAAAACCTAAGCATTTAAAGTGGTTAGGATTTGTCAAAGAAAAAATAGAAAAGGTTCAAAAGTAGCAAATCCAATTTTTGGTTCTTCAGAAACAAGCTCATTTCAGGTAAAAGCTATTAGCTACTGCTATGTAAAGAAAATACAATTGATAATGTTCAGTGTTACAAATAAGAACTAATTTTGAAAAGATAACTAGTGGATTTCATGATGGCATGACTACATGAGCGGATGAGGAAAATGCTTGATGTCATCTACCTTAAGGTCAGCAGAGACTTGGACATAGTCCCCATCATATCCTTCTTTTCAAATTCAAAATGTGTGGATTTGAAAGGTGGACTGATGAACAAAGTTTAGTCTAGTCATACCTTGAGAGTGGTGGTCATTGGCTCAATGTCTGGCTAGAGAAGTAACAAGTGGTGCTCCTCAGGGGTCGCTCTTTAATATCTTCAGCAGTGACATTGACAGTGGGATCAAGTACATTCTCATCAAGTTTGTGGATGACAGCAAGCTATGTGATAAGGTGAAGATGACTGAGGGATGGGATGCCACTGAGAGAGACTTAGCCAGCCTTTGTCAGTGGGACAAGGAGAAGCTCATGAGGTTCAAAAAATCCAAGTGCAGGGTACTGCACATGGGTAATGGCAACCAACCCCTTGTATCAGCACAAGTTGAAGGATGTCAGGACAGAGAACAGCCCTGCCACAATGGGCATAGGGATACTAGTAAGTAGCAAGTGGACATGAAGTAGCAGTGTGTACCCTCACAGCCCAGAAAGCCACTCCTGTCCTGGACTGCACCAAAAGAATCGTGGTCAGCAGGTCAAGGTAGATGATCCTGCCCCTCTGCTCTGCCTTGGTGAGACCACATCTGGAGTACTCCATCCTGAATGCAACCCTAGCATACTGCTGACCGTCCCTGTTTTGTATCGTCAGAAAAGTGTTACTATTGCCATGAAGTGACATATTACCTTTCATTAACCCTTACATTTCCTAGATGATTGTGTTTTGTCTCCTTTTGTGACATCCATTCGTCACCCTCTCAGTTGGAGGACTGATAGGATTGAGATCTTACTTCTTCAGAAGTGATCTTACTTCTTTAGAAGTTTAAAGCAACTATTTCTTCTTCCTGGTGATTATAGCGATAGTGAATCTTTCAACTGAAATGTAAAACTCGGGGGTGTTGTAGAATAAATAGAGTAGATATGCTAAGCCAGTTTAAGTGACAACACTTTTTGGGAAGAGAGGATAAAGATAAGGAATGAAGCAAGTCATTAATCTGAGCAAAAGTGAAAAAAAAAAAAAAAAAATCAGGGGAGCAGAAAAATGAATAGATAGGGCACGCACAAATCAATAGCAGGACTGTCATTAAACTCAACCGGAGGCAAGTTTTGTTCCCTAAAGAAGGACAATTTTTGCAATGACCCTCATTGTCCACTTTGCATCATATCTCTTTGAAATTCTAGGCCCCTTTCTTCCATCTTGAATGCAGGATTGCATATATGCAATACTGTGAAACAAGAACATTCTGCCTCTAAAACAATTTTGCTCACACTTCCACCTGCTCACCCTGCCACATCATCTGCCTCCTGGAGCAGCCCAGCCTGGCCAAGGGGTGGATGGGGCCAGGCTGAATGAATGAATGAATGAATGAATGAATGAATGAATGAATGAATGAATGAATGAATGAGGCCTTATACATACTTCTATAATTAGTCCAAGCACAGTAATTTTTTTTCCCTACAGGTTAAAGACTGCTGATTAGCTGCTTACTTTTTAGAAAGTTCTCTGTCCTTAGTATTTACACGAGTCTTTTTCTGACCTGCCGTAAGCCCGTTAGTCCAAACCAGATAAGGAGTCTAATTTTACAGCTGGAGATAGTGTAACACTGTTACTAGTTGATACTTGCTATGTCATTGCATTCTAGGATTATGTAATAAACAAAAGAACTGCCTCATAGAAGAGAAGGACTTATTAATTACAATGCAGTAGTGATCTTGTTTTTGGTGTTATTATTGCATATGTATATCTGCCTTTGCATTGTTAGTTCTAGAAGATACTGTCTACAGGTATTGCTGACAATTAAAAAAAAATAAAAAATTGCAATTCTTATTTATTCTTGGAAATATATTTCTTTGCTTGCTATGAATCAGTTAATACTGAGGCATGATATTTTGCTGTGCTAGTGCACTTTATTGAATGTATCAAAGTACATAAGACATATTGATATTGTAACAAGTAAACACAGAAACAAAGACTGTGTCTAAAAAACCATTCCAAAGTTTTAGGAAGGAAGGATTATTATAGAATTCTGAGACTGCCTGATACAAGAAGAAAGTGGTTTAGGCAGATTCACATCATTTGACTTAACACACTCATTCTATATAAAAGAATTTAATCTCCAAGACTGGCAAGCCAAATTTTTAACAGGAACACTACTACGCAAATCAAAGAGCACTTCTGTTGTCATGCTATGTACTAACTGCCAGACACTTGTTTGCTTTACAAAATATGCATTAATTTATCAAATTACCCGGCAAAATAAACAAAACTGAAGAAAACCTAAGCATTTAAAGTGGTTAGGATTTGTCAAAGAAAAAATAGAAAAGGTTCAAAAGTAGCAAATCCAATTTTTGGTTCTTCAGAAACAAGCTCATTTCAGGTAAAAGCTATTAGCTACTGCTATGTAAAGAAAATACAATTGATAATGTTCAGTGTTACAAATAAGAACTAATTTTGAAAAGATAACTAGTGGATTTCATGATGGCATGACTACATGAGCGGATGAGGAAAATGCTTGATGTCATCTACCTTAAGGTCAGCAGAGACTTGGACATAGTCCCCATCATATCCTTCTTTTCAAATTCAAAATGTGTGGATTTGAAAGGTGGACTGATGAACAAAGTTTAGTCTAGTCATACCTTGAGAGTGGTGGTCATTGGCTCAATGTCTGGCTAGAGAAGTAACAAGTGGTGCTCCTCAGGGGTCGCTCTTTAATATCTTCAGCAGTGACATTGACAGTGGGATCAAGTACATTCTCATCAAGTTTGTGGATGACAGCAAGCTATGTGATAAGGTGAAGATGACTGAGGGATGGGATGCCACTGAGAGAGACTTAGCCAGCCTTTGTCAGTGGGACAAGGAGAAGCTCATGAGGTTCAAAAAATCCAAGTGCAGGGTACTGCACATGGGTAATGGCAACCAACCCCTTGTATCAGCACAAGTTGAAGGATGTCAGGACAGAGAACAGCCCTGCCACAATGGGCATAGGGATACTAGTAAGTAGCAAGTGGACATGAAGTAGCAGTGTGTACCCTCACAGCCCAGAAAGCCACTCCTGTCCTGGACTGCACCAAAAGAATCGTGGTCAGCAGGTCAAGGTAGATGATCCTGCCCCTCTGCTCTGCCTTGGTGAGACCACATCTGGAGTACTCCATCCTGAATGCAACCCTAGCATACTGCTGACCGTCCCTGTTTTGTATCGTCAGAAAAGTGTTACTATTGCCATGAAGTGACATATTACCTTTCATTAACCCTTACATTTCCTAGATGATTGCGTTTTGTCTCCTTTTGTGACATCCATTCGTCACCCTCTCAGTTGGAGGACTGATAGGATTGAGATCTTACTTGTTCAGAAGTGATCTTACTTCTTTAGAAGTTTAAAGCAACTATTTCTTCTTCCTGGTGATTATAGCGATAGTGAATCTTTCAACTGAAATGTAAAACTCGGGGGTGTTGTAGAATAAATAGAGTAGATATGCTAAGCCAGTTTAAGTGACAACACTTTTTGGGAAGAGAGGATAAAGATAAGGAATGAAGCAAGTCATTAATCTGAGCAAAAGTGAAAAAAAAAAAAAAAAAATCAGGGGAGCAGAAAAATGAATAGATAGGGCACGCACAAATCAATAGCAGGACTGTCATTAAACTCAACAGGAGGCAAGTTTTGTTCCCTAAAGAAGGACAATTTTTGCAATGACCCTCATTGTCCACTTTGCATCATATCTCTTTGAAATTCTAGGCCCCTTTCTTCCATCTTGAATGCAGGATTGCATATATGCAATACTGTGAAACAAGAACATTCTGCCTCTAAAACAATTTTGCTCACACTTCCACCTGCTCACCCTGCCACATCATCTGCCTCCTGGAGCAGCCCAGCCTGGCCAAGGGGTGGATGGGGCCAGGCTGAATGAATGAATGAATGAATGAATGAATGAATGAATGAATGAATGAATGAATGAATGAATGAATGAGGCCTTATACATACTTCTATAATTAGTCCAAGCACAGTAATTTTTTTTCCCTACAGGTTAAAGACTGCTGATTAGCTGCTTACTTTTTAGAAAGTTCTCTGTCCTTAGTATTTACACGAGTCTTTTTCTGACCTGCCGTAAGCCCGTTAGTCCAAACCAGATAAGGAGTCTAATTTTACAGCTGGAGATAGTGTAACACTGTTACTAGTTGATACTTGCTATGTCATTGCATTCTAGGATTATGTAATAAACAAAAGAACTGCCTCATAGAAGAGAAGGACTTATTAATTACAATGCAGTAGTGATCTTGTTTTTGGTGTTATTATTGCATATGTATATCTGCCTTTGCATTGTTAGTTCTAGAAGATACTGTCTACAGGTATTGCTGACAATTAAAAAAAAATAAAAAATTACAATTCTTATTTATTCTTGGAAATATATTTCTTTGCTTGCTATGAATCAGTTAATACTGAGGCATGATATTTTGCTGTGCTAGTGCACTTTATTGAATGTATCAAAGTACATAAGACATATTGATATTGTAACAAGTAAACACAGAAACAAAGACTGTGTCTAAAAAACCATTCCAAAGTTTTAGGAAGGAAGGATTATTATAGAATTCTGAGACTGCCTGATACAAGAAGAAAGTGGTTTAGGCAGATTCACATCATTTGACTTAACACACTCATTCTATATAAAAGAATTTAATCTCCAAGACTGGCAAGCCGAATTTTTAACAGGAACACTACTACGCAAATCAAAGAGCACTTCTGTTGTCATGCTATGTACTAACTGCCAGACACTTGTTTGCTTTACAAAATATGCATTAATTTATCAAATTACCCGGCAAAATAAACAAAACTGAAGAAAACCTAAGCATTTAAAGTGGTTAGGATTTGTCAAAGAAAAAATAGAAAAGGTTCAAAAGTAGCAAATCCAATTTTTGGTTCTTCAGAAACAAGCTCATTTCAGGTAAAAGCTATTAGCTACTGCTATGTAAAGAAAATACAATTGATAATGTTCAGTGTTACAAATAAGAACTAATTTTGAAAAGATAACTAGTGGATTTCATGATGGCATGACTACATGAGCGGATGAGGAAAATGCTTGATGTCATCTACCTTAAGGTCAGCAGAGACTTGGACATAGTCCCCATCATATCCTTCTTTTCAAATTCAAAATGTGTGGATTTGAAAGGTGGACTGATGAACAAAGTTTAGTCTAGTCATACCTTGAGAGTGGTGGTCATTGGCTCAATGTCTGGCTAGAGAAGTAACAAGTGGTGCTCCTCAGGGGTCGCTCTTTAATATCTTCAGCAGTGACATTGACAGTGGGATCAAGTACATTCTCATCAAGTTTGTGGATGACAGCAAGCTATGTGATAAGGTGAAGATGACTGAGGGATGGGATGCCACTGAGAGAGACTTAGCCAGCCTTTGTCAGTGGGACAAGGAGAAGCTCATGAGGTTCAAAAAATCCAAGTGCAGGGTACTGCACATGGGTAATGGCAACCAACCCCTTGTATCAGCACAAGTTGAAGGATGTCAGGACAGAGAACAGCCCTGCCACAATGGGCATAGGGATACTAGTAAGTAGCAAGTGGACATGAAGTAGCAGTGTGTACCCTCACAGCCCAGAAAGCCACTCCTGTCCTGGACTGCACCAAAAGAATCGTGGTCAGCAGGTCAAGGTAGATGATCCTGCCCCTCTGCTCTGCCTTGGTGAGACCACATCTGGAGTACTCCATCCTGAATGCAACCCTAGCATACTGCTGACCGTCCCTGTTTTGTATCGTCAGAAAAGTGTTACTATTGCCATGAAGTGACATATTACCTTTCATTAACCCTTACATTTCCTAGATGATTGCGTTTTGTCTCCTTTTGTGACATCCATTCGTCACCCTCTCAGTTGGAGGACTGATAGGATTGAGATCTTACTTGTTCAGAAGTGATCTTACTTCTTTAGAAGTTTAAAGCAACTATTTCTTCTTCCTGGTGATTATAGCGATAGTGAATCTTTCAACTGAAATGTAAAACTCGGGGGTGTTGTAGAATAAATAGAGTAGATATGCTAAGCCAGTTTAAGTGACAACACTTTTTGGGAAGAGAGGATAAAGATAAGGAATGAAGCAAGTCATTAATCTGAGCAAAAGTGAAAAAAAAAAAAAAAAAATCAGGGGAGCAGAAAAATGAATAGATAGGGCACGCACAAATCAATAGCAGGACTGTCATTAAACTCAACAGGAGGCAAGTTTTGTTCCCTAAAGAAGGACAATTTTTGCAATGACCCTCATTGTCCACTTTGCATCATATCTCTTTGAAATTCTAGGCCCCTTTCTTCCATCTTGAATGCAGGATTGCATATATGCAATACTGTGAAACAAGAACATTCTGCCTCTAAAACAATTTTGCTCACACTTCCACCTGCTCACCCTGCCACATCATCTGCCTCCTGGAGCAGCCCAGCCTGGCCAAGGGGTGGATGGGGCCAGGCTGAATGAATGAATGAATGAATGAATGAATGAATGAATGAATGAATGAATGAATGAATGAATGAGGCCTTATACATACTTCTATAATTAGTCCAAGCACAGTAATTTTTTTTCCCTACAGGTTAAAGACTGCTGATTAGCTGCTTACTTTTTAGAAAGTTCTCTGTCCTTAGTATTTACACGAGTCTTTTTCTGACCTGCCGTAAGCCCGTTAGTCCAAACCAGATAAGGAGTCTAATTTTACAGCTGGAGATAGTGTAACACTGTTACTAGTTGATACTTGCTATGTCATTGCATTCTAGGATTATGTAATAAACAAAAGAACTGCCTCATAGAAGAGAAGGACTTATTAATTACAATGCAGTAGTGATCTTGTTTTTGGTGTTATTATTGCATATGTATATCTGCCTTTGCATTGTTAGTTCTAGAAGATACTGTCTACAGGTATTGCTGACAATTAAAAAAAAATAAAAAATTACAATTCTTATTTATTCTTGGAAATATATTTCTTTGCTTGCTATGAATCAGTTAATACTGAGGCATGATATTTTGCTGTGCTAGTGCACTTTATTGAATGTATCAAAGTACATAAGACATATTGATATTGTAACAAGTAAACACAGAAACAAAGACTGTGTCTAAAAAACCATTCCAAAGTTTTAGGAAGGAAGGATTATTATAGAATTCTGAGACTGCCTGATACAAGAAGAAAGTGGTTTAGGCAGATTCACATCATTTGACTTAACACACTCATTCTATATAAAAGAATTTAATCTCCAAGACTGGCAAGCCGAATTTTTAACAGGAACACTACTACGCAAATCAAAGAGCACTTCTGTTGTCATGCTATGTACTAACTGCCAGACACTTGTTTGCTTTACAAAATATGCATTAATTTATCAAATTACCCGGCAAAATAAACAAAACTGAAGAAAACCTAAGCATTTAAAGTGGTTAGGATTTGTCAAAGAAAAAATAGAAAAGGTTCAAAAGTAGCAAATCCAATTTTTGGTTCTTCAGAAACAAGCTCATTTCAGGTAAAAGCTATTAGCTACTGCTATGTAAAGAAAATACAATTGATAATGTTCAGTGTTACAAATAAGAACTAATTTTGAAAAGATAACTAGTGGATTTCATGATGGCATGACTACATGAGCGGATGAGGAAAATGCTTGATGTCATCTACCTTAAGGTCAGCAGAGACTTGGACATAGTCCCCATCATATCCTTCTTTTCAAATTCAAAATGTGTGGATTTGAAAGGTGGACTGATGAACAAAGTTTAGTCTAGTCATACCTTGAGAGTGGTGGTCATTGGCTCAATGTCTGGCTAGAGAAGTAACAAGTGGTGCTCCTCAGGGGTCGCTCTTTAATATCTTCAGCAGTGACATTGACAGTGGGATCAAGTACATTCTCATCAAGTTTGTGGATGACAGCAAGCTATGTGATAAGGTGAAGATGACTGAGGGATGGGATGCCACTGAGAGAGACTTAGCCAGCCTTTGTCAGTGGGACAAGGAGAAGCTCATGAGGTTCAAAAAATCCAAGTGCAGGGTACTGCACATGGGTAATGGCAACCAACCCCTTGTATCAGCACAAGTTGAAGGATGTCAGGACAGAGAACAGCCCTGCCACAATGGGCATAGGGATACTAGTAAGTAGCAAGTGGACATGAAGTAGCAGTGTGTACCCTCACAGCCCAGAAAGCCACTCCTGTCCTGGACTGCACCAAAAGAATCGTGGTCAGCAGGTCAAGGTAGATGATCCTGCCCCTCTGCTCTGCCTTGGTGAGACCACATCTGGAGTACTCCATCCTGAATGCAACCCTAGCATACTGCTGACCGTCCCTGTTTTGTATCGTCAGAAAAGTGTTACTATTGCCATGAAGTGACATATTACCTTTCATTAACCCTTACATTTCCTAGATGATTGCGTTTTGTCTCCTTTTGTGACATCCATTCGTCACCCTCTCAGTTGGAGGACTGATAGGATTGAGATCTTACTTGTTCAGAAGTGATCTTACTTCTTTAGAAGTTTAAAGCAACTATTTCTTCTTCCTGGTGATTATAGCGATAGTGAATCTTTCAACTGAAATGTAAAACTCGGGGGTGTTGTAGAATAAATAGAGTAGATATGCTAAGCCAGTTTAAGTGACAACACTTTTTGGGAAGAGAGGATAAAGATAAGGAATGAAGCAAGTCATTAATCTGAGCAAAAGTGAAAAAAAAAAAAAAAAAATCAGGGGAGCAGAAAAATGAATAGATAGGGCACGCACAAATCAATAGCAGGACTGTCATTAAACTCAACAGGAGGCAAGTTTTGTTCCCTAAAGAAGGACAATTTTTGCAATGACCCTCATTGTCCACTTTGCATCATATCTCTTTGAAATTCTAGGCCCCTTTCTTCCATCTTGAATGCAGGATTGCATATATGCAATACTGTGAAACAAGAACATTCTGCCTCTAAAACAATTTTGCTCACACTTCCACCTGCTCACCCTGCCACATCATCTGCCTCCTGGAGCAGCCCAGCCTGGCCAAGGGGTGGATGGGGCCAGGCTGAATGAATGAATGAATGAATGAATGAATGAATGAATGAATGAATGAATGAATGAGGCCTTATACATACTTCTATAATTAGTCCAAGCACAGTAATTTTTTTTCCCTACAGGTTAAAGACTGCTGATTAGCTGCTTACTTTTTAGAAAGTTCTCTGTCCTTAGTATTTACACGAGTCTTTTTCTGACCTGCCGTAAGCCCGTTAGTCCAAACCAGATAAGGAGTCTAATTTTACAGCTGGAGATAGTGTAACACTGTTACTAGTTGATACTTGCTATGTCATTGCATTCTAGGATTATGTAATAAACAAAAGAACTGCCTCATAGAAGAGAAGGACTTATTAATTACAATGCAGTAGTGATCTTGTTTTTGGTGTTATTATTGCATATGTATATCTGCCTTTGCATTGTTAGTTCTAGAAGATACTGTCTACAGGTATTGCTGACAATTAAAAAAAAAATAAAAAATTACAATTCTTATTTATTCTTGGAAATATATTTCTTTGCTTGCTATGAATCAGTTAATACTGAGGCATGATATTTTGCTGTGCTAGTGCACTTTATTGAATGTATCAAAGTACATAAGACATATTGATATTGTAACAAGTAAACACAGAAACAAAGACTGTGTCTAAAAAACCATTCCAAAGTTTTAGGAAGGAAGGATTATTATAGAATTCTGAGACTGCCTGATACAAGAAGAAAGTGGTTTAGGCAGATTCACATCATTTGACTTAACACACTCATTCTATATAAAAGAATTTAATCTCCAAGACTGGCAAGCCGAATTTTTAACAGGAACACTACTACGCAAATCAAAGAGCACTTCTGTTGTCATGCTATGTACTAACTGCCAGACACTTGTTTGCTTTACAAAATATGCATTAATTTATCAAATTACCCGGCAAAATAAACAAAACTGAAGAAAACCTAAGCATTTAAAGTGGTTAGGATTTGTCAAAGAAAAAATAGAAAAGGTTCAAAAGTAGCAAATCCAATTTTTGGTTCTTCAGAAACAAGCTCATTTCAGGTAAAAGCTATTAGCTACTGCTATGTAAAGAAAATACAATTGATAATGTTCAGTGTTACAAATAAGAACTAATTTTGAAAAGATAACTAGTGGATTTCATGATGGCATGACTACATGAGCGGATGAGGAAAATGCTTGATGTCATCTACCTTAAGGTCAGCAGAGACTTGGACATAGTCCCCATCATATCCTTCTTTTCAAATTCAAAATGTGTGGATTTGAAAGGTGGACTGATGAACAAAGTTTAGTCTAGTCATACCTTGAGAGTGGTGGTCATTGGCTCAATGTCTGGCTAGAGAAGTAACAAGTGGTGCTCCTCAGGGGTCGCTCTTTAATATCTTCAGCAGTGACATTGACAGTGGGATCAAGTACATTCTCATCAAGTTTGTGGATGACAGCAAGCTATGTGATAAGGTGAAGATGACTGAGGGATGGGATGCCACTGAGAGAGACTTAGCCAGCCTTTGTCAGTGGGACAAGGAGAAGCTCATGAGGTTCAAAAAATCCAAGTGCAGGGTACTGCACATGGGTAATGGCAACCAACCCCTTGTATCAGCACAAGTTGAAGGATGTCAGGACAGAGAACAGCCCTGCCACAATGGGCATAGGGATACTAGTAAGTAGCAAGTGGACATGAAGTAGCAGTGTGTACCCTCACAGCCCAGAAAGCCACTCCTGTCCTGGACTGCACCAAAAGAATCGTGGTCAGCAGGTCAAGGTAGATGATCCTGCCCCTCTGCTCTGCCTTGGTGAGACCACATCTGGAGTACTCCATCCTGAATGCAACCCTAGCATACTGCTGACCGTCCCTGTTTTGTATCGTCAGAAAAGTGTTACTATTGCCATGAAGTGACATATTACCTTTCATTAACCCTTACATTTCCTAGATGATTGTGTTTTGTCTCCTTTTGTGACATCCATTCGTCACCCTCTCAGTTGGAGGACTGATAGGATTGAGATCTTACTTCTTCAGAAGTGATCTTACTTCTTTAGAAGTTTAAAGCAACTATTTCTTCTTCCTGGTGATTATAGCGATAGTGAATCTTTCAACTGAAATGTAAAACTCGGGGGTGTTGTAGAATAAATAGAGTAGATATGCTAAGCCAGTTTAAGTGACAACACTTTTTGGGAAGAGAGGATAAAGATAAGGAATGAAGCAAGTCATTAATCTGAGCAAAAGTGAAAAAAAAAAAAAAAAAAATCAGGGGAGCAGAAAAATGAATAGATAGGGCACGCACAAATCAATAGCAGGACTGTCATTAAACTCAACCGGAGGCAAGTTTTGTTCCCTAAAGAAGGACAATTTTTGCAATGACCCTCATTGTCCACTTTGCATCATATCTCTTTGAAATTCTAGGCCCCTTTCTTCCATCCAGAATGCAGGATTGCATATATGCAATACTGTGAAACAAGAACATTCTGCCTCTAAAACAATTTTGCTCACACTTCCACCTGCTCACCCTGCCACATCATCTGCCTCCTGGAGCAGCCCAGCCTGGCCAAGGGGTGGATGGGGCCAGGCTGAATGAATGAATGAATGAATGAATGAATGAATAAATGAATGAATGAATGAATGAATGAATGAGGCCTTATACATACTTCTATAATTAGTCCAAGCACAGTAATTTTTTTTCCCTACAGGTTAAAGACTGCTGATTAGCTGCTTACTTTTTAGAAAGTTCTCTGTCCTTAGTATTTACACGAGTCTTTTTCTGACCTGCCGTAAGCCCGTTAGTCCAAACCAGATAAGGAGTCTAATTTTACAGCTGGAGATAGTGTAACACTGTTACTAGTTGATACTTGCTATGTCATTGCATTCTAGGATTATGTAATAAACAAAAGAACTGCCTCATAGAAGAGAAGGACTTATTAATTACAATGCAGTAGTGATCTTGTTTTTGGTGTTATTATTGCATATGTATATCTGCCTTTGCATTGTTAGTTCTAGAAGATACTGTCTACAGGTATTGCTGACAATTAAAAAAAAAAATAAAAAATTACAATTCTTATTTATTCTTGGAAATATATTTCTTTGCTTGCTATGAATCAGTTAATACTGAGGCACGATATTTTGCTGTGCTAGTGCACTTTATTGAATGTATCAAAGTACATAAGACATATTGATATTGTAACAAGTAAACACAGAAACAAAGACTGTGTCTAAAAAACCATTCCAAAGTTTTAGGAAGGAAGGATTATTATAGAATTCTGAGACTGCCTGATACAAGAAGAAAGTGGTTTAGGCAGATTCACATCATTTGACTTAACACACTCATTCTATATAAAAGAATTTAATCTCCAAGACTGGCAAGCCAAATTTTTAACAGGAACACTACTACGCAAATCAAAGAGCACTTCTGTTGTCATGCTATGTACTAACTGCCAGACACTTGTTTGCTTTACAAAATATGCATTAATTTATCAAATTACCCGGCAAAATAAACAAAACTGAAGAAAACCTAAGCATTTAAAGTGGTTAGGATTTGTCAAAGAAAAAATAGAAAAGGTTCAAAAGTAGCAAATCCAATTTTTGGTTCTTCAGAAACAAGCTCATTTCAGGTAAAAGCTATTAGCTACTGCTATGTAAAGAAAATACAATTGATAATGTTCAGTGTTACAAATAAGAACTAATTTTGAAAAGATAACTAGTGGATTTCATGATGGCATGACTACATGAGCGGATGAGGAAAATGCTTGATGTCATCTACCTTAAGGTCAGCAGAGACTTGGACATAGTCCCCATCATATCCTTCTTTTCAAATTCAAAATGTGTGGATTTGAAAGGTGGACTGATGAACAAAGTTTAGTCTAGTCATACCTTGAGAGTGGTGGTCATTGGCTCAATGTCTGGCTAGAGAAGTAACAAGTGGTGCTCCTCAGGGGTCGCTCTTTAATATCTTCAGCAGTGACATTGACAGTGGGATCAAGTACATTCTCATCAAGTTTGTGGATGACAGCAAGCTATGTGATAAGGTGAAGATGACTGAGGGATGGGATGCCACTGAGAGAGACTTAGCCAGCCTTTGTCAGTGGGACAAGGAGAAGCTCATGAGGTTCAAAAAATCCAAGTGCAGGGTACTGCACATGGGTAATGGCAACCAACCCCTTGTATCAGCACAAGTTGAAGGATGTCAGGACAGAGAACAGCCCTGCCACAATGGGCATAGGGATACTAGTAAGTAGCAAGTGGACATGAAGTAGCAGTGTGTACCCTCACAGCCCAGAAAGCCACTCCTGTCCTGGACTGCACCAAAAGAATCGTGGTCAGCAGGTCAAGGTAGATGATCCTGCCCCTCTGCTCTGCCTTGGTGAGACCACATCTGGAGTACTCCATCCTGAATGCAACCCTAGCATACTGCTGACCGTCCCTGTTTTGTATCGTCAGAAAAGTGTTACTATTGCCATGAAGTGACATATTACCTTTCATTAACCCTTACATTTCCTAGATGATTGTGTTTTGTCTCCTTTTGTGACATCCATTCGTCACCCTCTCAGTTGGAGGACTGATAGGATTGAGATCTTACTTCTTCAGAAGTGATCTTACTTCTTTAGAAGTTTAAAGCAACTATTTCTTCTTCCTGGTGATTATAGCGATAGTGAATCTTTCAACTGAAATGTAAAACTCGGGGGTGTTGTAGAATAAATAGAGTAGATATGCTAAGCCAGTTTAAGTGACAACACTTTTTGGGAAGAGAGGATAAAGATAAGGAATGAAGCAAGTCATTAATCTGAGCAAAAGTGAAAAAAAAAAAAAAAAAATCAGGGGAGCAGAAAAATGAATAGATAGGGCACGCACAAATCAATAGCAGGACTGTCATTAAACTCAACCGGAGGCAAGTTTTGTTCCCTAAAGAAGGACAATTTTTGCAATGACCCTCATTGTCCACTTTGCATCATATCTCTTTGAAATTCTAGGCCCCTTTCTTCCATCTTGAATGCAGGATTGCATATATGCAATACTGTGAAACAAGAACATTCTGCCTCTAAAACAATTTTGCTCACACTTCCACCTGCTCACCCTGCCACATCATCTGCCTCCTGGAGCAGCCCAGCCTGGCCAAGGGGTGGATGGGGCCAGGCTGAATGAATGAATGAATGAATGAATGAATGAATGAATGAATGAATGAATGAATGAATAAATGAATGAATGAATGAATGAATGAATGAGGCCTTATACATACTTCTATAATTAGTCCAAGCACAGTAATTTTTTTTCCCTACAGGTTAAAGACTGCTGATTAGCTGCTTACTTTTTAGAAAGTTCTCTGTCCTTAGTATTTACACGAGTCTTTTTCTGACCTGCCGTAAGCCCGTTAGTCCAAACCAGATAAGGAGTCTAATTTTACAGCTGGAGATAGTGTAACACTGTTACTAGTTGATACTTGCTATGTCATTGCATTCTAGGATTATGTAATAAACAAAAGAACTGCCTCATAGAAGAGAAGGACTTATTAATTACAATGCAGTAGTGATCTTGTTTTTGGTGTTATTATTGCATATGTATATCTGCCTTTGCATTGTTAGTTCTAGAAGATACTGTCTACAGGTATTGCTGACAATTAAAAAAAAATAAAAAATTGCAATTCTTATTTATTCTTGGAAATATATTTCTTTGCTTGCTATGAATCAGTTAATACTGAGGCATGATATTTTGCTGTGCTAGTGCACTTTATTGAATGTATCAAAGTACATAAGACATATTGATATTGTAACAAGTAAACACAGAAACAAAGACTGTGTCTAAAAAACCATTCCAAAGTTTTAGGAAGGAAGGATTATTATAGAATTCTGAGACTGCCTGATACAAGAAGAAAGTGGTTTAGGCAGATTCACATCATTTGACTTAACACACTCATTCTATATAAAAGAATTTAATCTCCAAGACTGGCAAGCCGAATTTTTAACAGGAACACTACTACGCAAATCAAAGAGCACTTCTGTTGTCATGCTATGTACTAACTGCCAGACACTTGTTTGCTTTACAAAATATGCATTAATTTATCAAATTACCCGGCAAAATAAACAAAACTGAAGAAAACCTAAGCATTTAAAGTGGTTAGGATTTGTCAAAGAAAAAATAGAAAAGGTTCAAAAGTAGCAAATCCAATTTTTGGTTCTTCAGAAACAAGCTCATTTCAGGTAAAAGCTATTAGCTACTGCTATGTAAAGAAAATACAATTGATAATGTTCAGTGTTACAAATAAGAACTAATTTTGAAAAGATAACTAGTGGATTTCATGATGGCATGACTACATGAGCGGATGAGGAAAATGCTTGATGTCATCTACCTTAAGGTCAGCAGAGACTTGGACATAGTCCCCATCATATCCTTCTTTTCAAATTCAAAATGTGTGGATTTGAAAGGTGGACTGATGAACAAAGTTTAGTCTAGTCATACCTTGAGAGTGGTGGTCATTGACTCAATGTCTGGCTAGAGAAGTAACAAGTGGTGCTCCTCAGGGGTCGCTCTTTAATATCTTCAGCAGTGACATTGACAGTGGGATCAAGTACATTCTCATCAAGTTTGTGGATGACAGCAAGCTATGTGATAAGGTGAAGATGACTGAGGGATGGGATGCCACTGAGAGAGACTTAGCCAGCCTTTGTCAGTGGGACAAGGAGAAGCTCATGAGGTTCAAAAAATCCAAGTGCAGGGTACTGCACATGGGTAATGGCAACCAACCCCTTGTATCAGCACAAGTTGAAGGATGTCAGGACAGAGAACAGCCCTGCCACAATGGGCATAGGGATACTAGTAAGTAGCAAGTGGACATGAAGTAGCAGTGTGTACCCTCACAGCCCAGAAAGCCACTCCTGTCCTGGACTGCACCAAAAGAATCGTGGTCAGCAGGTCAAGGTAGATGATCCTGCCCCTCTGCTCTGCCTTGGTGAGACCACATCTGGAGTACTCCATCCTGAATGCAACCCTAGCATACTGCTGACCGTCCCTGTTTTGTATCGTCAGAAAAGTGTTACTATTGCCATGAAGTGACATATTACCTTTCATTAACCCTTACATTTCCTAGATGATTGTGTTTTGTCTCCTTTTGTGACATCCATTCGTCACCCTCTCAGTTGGAGGACTGATAGGATTGAGATCTTACTTCTTCAGAAGTGATCTTACTTCTTTAGAAGTTTAAAGCAACTATTTCTTCTTCCTGGTGATTATAGCGATAGTGAATCTTTCAACTGAAATGTAAAACTCGGGGGTGTTGTAGAATAAATAGAGTAGATATGCTAAGCCAGTTTAAGTGACAACACTTTTTGGGAAGAGAGGATAAAGATAAGGAATGAAGCAAGTCATTAATCTGAGCAAAAGTGAAAAAAAAAAAAAAAAAATCAGGGGAGCAGAAAAATGAATAGATAGGGCACGCACAAATCAATAGCAGGACTGTCATTAAACTCAACCGGAGGCAAGTTTTGTTCCCTAAAGAAGGACAATTTTTGCAATGACCCTCATTGTCCACTTTGCATCATATCTCTTTGAAATTCTAGGCCCCTTTCTTCCATCTTGAATGCAGGATTGCATATCTGCAATACTGTGAAACAAGAACATTCTGCCTCTAAAACAATTTTGCTCACACTTCCACCTGCTCACCCTGCCACATCATCTGCCTCCTGGAGCAGCCCAGCCTGGCCAAGGGGTGGATGGGGCCAGGCTGAATGAATGAATGAATGAATGAATGAATGAATGAATGAATGAATGAATAAATGAATGAATGAATGAATGAATGAATGAATGAGGCCTTATACATACTTCTATAATTAGTCCAAGCACAGTAATTTTTTTTCCCTACAGGTTAAAGACTGCTGATTAGCTGCTTACTTTTTAGAAAGTTCTCTGTCCTTAGTATTTACACGAGTCTTTTTCTGACCTGCCGTAAGCCCGTTAGTCCAAACCAGATAAGGAGTCTAATTTTACAGCTGGAGATAGTGTAACACTGTTACTAGTTGATACTTGCTATGTCATTGCATTCTAGGATTATGTAATAAACAAAAGAACTGCCTCATAGAAGAGAAGGACTTATTAATTACAATGCAGTAGTGATCTTGTTTTTGGTGTTATTATTGCATATGTATATCTGCCTTTGCATTGTTAGTTCTAGAAGATACTGTCTACAGGTATTGCTGACAATTAAAAAAAAAAATAAAAAATTACAATTCTTATTTATTCTTGGAAATATATTTCTTTGCTTGCTATGAATCAGTTAATACTGAGGCATGATATTTTGCTGTGCTAGTGCACTTTATTGAATGTATCAAAGTACATAAGACATATTGATATTGTAACAAGTAAACACAGAAACAAAGACTGTGTCTAAAAAACCATTCCAAAGTTTTAGGAAGGAAGGATTATTATAGAATTCTGAGACTGCCTGATACAAGAAGAAAGTGGTTTAGGCAGATTCACATCATTTGACTTAACACACTCATTCTATATAAAAGAATTTAATCTCCAAGACTGGCAAGCCGAATTTTTAACAGGAACACTACTACGCAAATCAAAGAGCACTTCTGTTGTCATGCTATGTACTAACTGCCAGACACTTGTTTGCTTTACAAAATATGCATTAATTTATCAAATTACCCGGCAAAATAAACAAAACTGAAGAAAACCTAAGCATTTAAAGTGGTTAGGATTTGTCAAAGAAAAAATAGAAAAGGTTCAAAAGTAGCAAATCCAATTTTTGGTTCTTCAGAAACAAGCTCATTTCAGGTAAAAGCTATTAGCTACTGCTATGTAAAGAAAATACAATTGATAATGTTCAGTGTTACAAATAAGAACTAATTTTGAAAAGATAACTAGTGGATTTCATGATGGCATGACTACATGAGCGGATGAGGAAAATGCTTGATGTCATCTACCTTAAGGTCAGCAGAGACTTGGACATAGTCCCCATCATATCCTTCTTTTCAAATTCAAAATGTGTGGATTTGAAAGGTGGACTGATGAACAAAGTTTAGTCTAGTCATACCTTGAGAGTGGTGGTCATTGGCTCAATGTCTGGCTAGAGAAGTAACAAGTGGTGCTCCTCAGGGGTCGCTCTTTAATATCTTCAGCAGTGACATTGACAGTGGGATCAAGTACATTCTCATCAAGTTTGTGGATGACAGCAAGCTATGTGATAAGGTGAAGATGACTGAGGGATGGGATGCCACTGAGAGAGACTTAGCCAGCCTTTGTCAGTGGGACAAGGAGAAGCTCATGAGGTTCAAAAAATCCAAGTGCAGGGTACTGCACATGGGTAATGGCAACCAACCCCTTGTATCAGCACAAGTTGAAGGATGTCAGGACAGAGAACAGCCCTGCCACAATGGGCATAGGGATACTAGTAAGTAGCAAGTGGACATGAAGTAGCAGTGTGTACCCTCACAGCCCAGAAAGCCACTCCTGTCCTGGACTGCACCAAAAGAATCGTGGTCAGCAGGTCAAGGTAGATGATCCTGCCCCTCTGCTCTGCCTTGGTGAGACCACATCTGGAGTACTCCATCCTGAATGCAACCCTAGCATACTGCTGACCGTCCCTGTTTTGTATCGTCAGAAAAGTGTTACTATTGCCATGAAGTGACATATTACCTTTCATTAACCCTTACATTTCCTAGATGATTGTGTTTTGTCTCCTTTTGTGACATCCATTCGTCACCCTCTCAGTTGGAGGACTGATAGGATTGAGATCTTACTTCTTCAGAAGTGATCTTACTTCTTTAGAAGTTTAAAGCAACTATTTCTTCTTCCTGGTGATTATAGCGATAGTGAATCTTTCAACTGAAATGTAAAACTCGGGGGTGTTGTAGAATAAATAGAGTAGATATGCTAAGCCAGTTTAAGTGACAACACTTTTTGGGAAGAGAGGATAAAGATAAGGAATGAAGCAAGTCATTAATCTGAGCAAAAGTGAAAAAAAAAAAAAAAAAATCAGGGGAGCAGAAAAATGAATAGATAGGGCACGCACAAATCAATAGCAGGACTGTCATTAAACTCAACCGGAGGCAAGTTTTGTTCCCTAAAGAAGGACAATTTTTGCAATGACCCTCATTGTCCACTTTGCATCATATCTCTTTGAAATTCTAGGCCCCTTTCTTCCATCTTGAATGCAGGATTGCATATATGCAATACTGTGAAACAAGAACATTCTGCCTCTAAAACAATTTTGCTCACACTTCCACCTGCTCACCCTGCCACATCATCTGCCTCCTGGAGCAGCCCAGCCTGGCCAAGGGGTGGATGGGGCCAGGCTGAATGAATGAATGAATGAATGAATGAATGAATGAATGAATGAATGAATGAATGAATGAATAAATGAATGAATGAATGAATGAATGAGGCCTTATACATACTTCTATAATTAGTCCAAGCACAGTAATTTTTTTTCCCTACAGGTTAAAGACTGCTGATTAGCTGCTTACTTTTTAGAAAGTTCTCTGTCCTTAGTATTTACACGAGTCTTTTTCTGACCTGCCGTAAGCCCGTTAGTCCAAACCAGATAAGGAGTCTAATTTTACAGCTGGAGATAGTGTAACACTGTTACTAGTTGATACTTGCTATGTCATTGCATTCTAGGATTATGTAATAAACAAAAGAACTGCCTCATAGAAGAGAAGGACTTATTAATTACAATGCAGTAGTGATCTTGTTTTTGGTGTTATTATTGCATATGTATATCTGCCTTTGCATTGTTAGTTCTAGAAGATACTGTCTACAGGTATTGCTGACAATTAAAAAAAAAAATAAAAAATTACAATTCTTATTTATTCTTGGAAATATATTTCTTTGCTTGCTATGAATCAGTTAATACTGAGGCATGATATTTTGCTGTGCTAGTGCACTTTATTGAATGTATCAAAGTACATAAGACATATTGATATTGTAACAAGTAAACACAGAAACAAAGACTGTGTCTAAAAAACCATTCCAAAGTTTTAGGAAGGAAGGATTATTATAGAATTCTGAGACTGCCTGATACAAGAAGAAAGTGGTTTAGGCAGATTCACATCATTTGACTTAACACACTCATTCTATATAAAAGAATTTAATCTCCAAGACTGGCAAGCCGAATTTTTAACAGGAACACTACTACGCAAATCAAAGAGCACTTCTGTTGTCATGCTATGTACTAACTGCCAGACACTTGTTTGCTTTACAAAATATGCATTAATTTATCAAATTACCCGGCAAAATAAACAAAACTGAAGAAAACCTAAGCATTTAAAGTGGTTAGGATTTGTCAAAGAAAAAATAGAAAAGGTTCAAAAGTAGCAAATCCAATTTTTGGTTCTTCAGAAACAAGCTCATTTCAGGTAAAAGCTATTAGCTACTGCTATGTAAAGAAAATACAATTGATAATGTTCAGTGTTACAAATAAGAACTAATTTTGAAAAGATAACTAGTGGATTTCATGATGGCATGACTACATGAGCGGATGAGGAAAATGCTTGATGTCATCTACCTTAAGGTCAGCAGAGACTTGGACATAGTCCCCATCATATCCTTCTTTTCAAATTCAAAATGTGTGGATTTGAAAGGTGGACTGATGAACAAAGTTTAGTCTAGTCATACCTTGAGAGTGGTGGTCATTGGCTCAATGTCTGGCTAGAGAAGTAACAAGTGGTGCTCCTCAGGGGTCGCTCTTTAATATCTTCAGCAGTGACATTGACAGTGGGATCAAGTACATTCTCATCAAGTTTGTGGATGACAGCAAGCTATGTGATAAGGTGAAGATGACTGAGGGATGGGATGCCACTGAGAGAGACTTAGCCAGCCTTTGTCAGTGGGACAAGGAGAAGCTCATGAGGTTCAAAAAATCCAAGTGCAGGGTACTGCACATGGGTAATGGCAACCAACCCCTTGTATCAGCACAAGTTGAAGGATGTCAGGACAGAGAACAGCCCTGCCACAATGGGCATAGGGATACTAGTAAGTAGCAAGTGGACATGAAGTAGCAGTGTGTACCCTCACAGCCCAGAAAGCCACTCCTGTCCTGGACTGCACCAAAAGAATCGTGGTCAGCAGGTCAAGGTAGATGATCCTGCCCCTCTGCTCTGCCTTGGTGAGACCACATCTGGAGTACTCCATCCTGAATGCAACCCTAGCATACTGCTGACCGTCCCTGTTTTGTATCGTCAGAAAAGTGTTACTATTGCCATGAAGTGACATATTACCTTTCATTAACCCTTACATTTCCTAGATGATTGTGTTTTGTCTCCTTTTGTGACATCCATTCGTCACCCTCTCAGTTGGAGGACTGATAGGATTGAGATCTTACTTCTTCAGAAGTGATCTTACTTCTTTAGAAGTTTAAAGCAACTATTTCTTCTTCCTGGTGATTATAGCGATAGTGAATCTTTCAACTGAAATGTAAAACTCGGGGGTGTTGTAGAATAAATAGAGTAGATATGCTAAGCCAGTTTAAGTGACAACACTTTTTGGGAAGAGAGGATAAAGATAAGGAATGAAGCAAGTCATTAATCTGAGCAAAAGTGAAAAAAAAAAAAAAAATCAGGGGAGCAGAAAAATGAATAGATAGGGCACGCACAAATCAATAGCAGGACTGTCATTAAACTCAACAGGAGGCAAGTTTTGTTCCCTAAAGAAGGACAATTTTTGCAATGACCCTCATTGTCCACTTTGCATCATATCTCTTTGAAATTCTAGGCCCCTTTCTTCCATCTTGAATGCAGGATTGCATATATGCAATACTGTGAAACAAGAACATTCTGCCTCTAAAACAATTTTGCTCACACTTCCACCTGCTCACCCTGCCACATCATCTGCCTCCTGGAGCAGCCCAGCCTGGCCAAGGGGTGGATGGGGCCAGGCTGAATGAATGAATGAATGAATGAATGAATGAATAAATGAATGAATGAATGAATGAATGAATGAGGCCTTATACATACTTCTATAATTAGTCCAAGCACAGTAATTTTTTTTCCCTACAGGTTAAAGACTGCTGATTAGCTGCTTACTTTTTAGAAAGTTCTCTGTCCTTAGTATTTACACGAGTCTTTTTCTGACCTGCCGTAAGCCCGTTAGTCCAAACCAGATAAGGAGTCTAATTTTACAGCTGGAGATAGTGTAACACTGTTACTAGTTGATACTTGCTATGTCATTGCATTCTAGGATTATGTAATAAACAAAAGAACTGCCTCATAGAAGAGAAGGACTTATTAATTACAATGCAGTAGTGATCTTGTTTTTGGTGTTATTATTGCATATGTATATCTGCCTTTGCATTGTTAGTTCTAGAAGATACTGTCTACAGGTATTGCTGACAATTAAAAAAAAAAATAAAAAATTACAATTCTTATTTATTCTTGGAAATATATTTCTTTGCTTGCTATGAATCAGTTAATACTGAGGCATGATATTTTGCTGTGCTAGTGCACTTTATTGAATGTATCAAAGTACATAAGACATATTGATATTGTAACAAGTAAACACAGAAACAAAGACTGTGTCTAAAAAACCATTCCAAAGTTTTAGGAAGGAAGGATTATTATAGAATTCTGAGACTGCCTGATACAAGAAGAAAGTGGTTTAGGCAGATTCACATCATTTGACTTAACACACTCATTCTATATAAAAGAATTTAATCTCCAAGACTGGCAAGCCGAATTTTTAACAGGAACACTACTACGCAAATCAAAGAGCACTTCTGTTGTCATGCTATGTACTAACTGCCAGACACTTGTTTGCTTTACAAAATATGCATTAATTTATCAAATTACCCGGCAAAATAAACAAAACTGAAGAAAACCTAAGCATTTAAAGTGGTTAGGATTTGTCAAAGAAAAAATAGAAAAGGTTCAAAAGTAGCAAATCCAATTTTTGGTTCTTCAGAAACAAGCTCATTTCAGGTAAAAGCTATTAGCTACTGCTATGTAAAGAAAATACAATTGATAATGTTCAGTGTTACAAATAAGAACTAATTTTGAAAAGATAACTAGTGGATTTCATGATGGCATGACTACATGAGCGGATGAGGAAAATGCTTGATGTCATCTACCTTAAGGTCAGCAGAGACTTGGACATAGTCCCCATCATATCCTTCTTTTCAAATTCAAAATGTGTGGATTTGAAAGGTGGACTGATGAACAAAGTTTAGTCTAGTCATACCTTGAGAGTGGTGGTCATTGGCTCAATGTCTGGCTAGAGAAGTAACAAGTGGTGCTCCTCAGGGGTCGCTCTTTAATATCTTCAGCAGTGACATTGACAGTGGGATCAAGTACATTCTCATCAAGTTTGTGGATGACAGCAAGCTATGTGATAAGGTGAAGATGACTGAGGGATGGGATGCCACTGAGAGAGACTTAGCCAGCCTTTGTCAGTGGGACAAGGAGAAGCTCATGAGGTTCAAAAAATCCAAGTGCAGGGTACTGCACATGGGTAATGGCAACCAACCCCTTGTATCAGCACAAGTTGAAGGATGTCAGGACAGAGAACAGCCCTGCCACAATGGGCATAGGGATACTAGTAAGTAGCAAGTGGACATGAAGTAGCAGTGTGTACCCTCACAGCCCAGAAAGCCACTCCTGTCCTGGACTGCACCAAAAGAATCGTGGTCAGCAGGTCAAGGTAGATGATCCTGCCCCTCTGCTCTGCCTTGGTGAGACCACATCTGGAGTACTCCATCCTGAATGCAACCCTAGCATACTGCTGACCGTCCCTGTTTTGTATCGTCAGAAAAGTGTTACTATTGCCATGAAGTGACATATTACCTTTCATTAACCCTTACATTTCCTAGATGATTGTGTTTTGTCTCCTTTTGTGACATCCATTCGTCACCCTCTCAGTTGGAGGACTGATAGGATTGAGATCTTACTTCTTCAGAAGTGATCTTACTTCTTTAGAAGTTTAAAGCAACTATTTCTTCTTCCTGGTGATTATAGCGATAGTGAATCTTTCAACTGAAATGTAAAACTCGGGGGTGTTGTAGAATAAATAGAGTAGATATGCTAAGCCAGTTTAAGTGACAACACTTTTTGGGAAGAGAGGATAAAGATAAGGAATGAAGCAAGTCATTAATCTGAGCAAAAGTGAAAAAAAAAAAAAAAAAATCAGGGGAGCAGAAAAATGAATAGATAGGGCACGCACAAATCAATAGCAGGACTGTCATTAAACTCAACAGGAGGCAAGTTTTGTTCCCTAAAGAAGGACAATTTTTGCAATGACCCTCATTGTCCACTTTGCATCATATCTCTTTGAAATTCTAGGCCCCTTTCTTCCATCTTGAATGCAGGATTGCATATATGCAATACTGTGAAACAAGAACATTCTGCCTCTAAAACAATTTTGCTCACACTTCCACCTGCTCACCCTGCCACATCATCTGCCTCCTGGAGCAGCCCAGCCTGGCCAAGGGGTGGATGGGGCCAGGCTGAATGAATGAATGAATGAATGAATGAATGAATAAATGAATGAATGAATGAATGAATGAATGAGGCCTTATACATACTTCTATAATTAGTCCAAGCACAGTAATTTTTTTTCCCTACAGGTTAAAGACTGCTGATTAGCTGCTTACTTTTTAGAAAGTTCTCTGTCCTTAGTATTTACACGAGTCTTTTTCTGACCTGCCGTAAGCCCGTTAGTCCAAACCAGATAAGGAGTCTAATTTTACAGCTGGAGATAGTGTAACACTGTTACTAGTTGATACTTGCTATGTCATTGCATTCTAGGATTATGTAATAAACAAAAGAACTGCCTCATAGAAGAGAAGGACTTATTAATTACAATGCAGTAGTGATCTTGTTTTTGGTGTTATTATTGCATATGTATATCTGCCTTTGCATTGTTAGTTCTAGAAGATACTGTCTACAGGTATTGCTGACAATTAAAAAAAAAAATAAAAAATTACAATTCTTATTTATTCTTGGAAATATATTTCTTTGCTTGCTATGAATCAGTTAATACTGAGGCATGATATTTTGCTGTGCTAGTGCACTTTATTGAATGTATCAAAGTACATAAGACATATTGATATTGTAACAAGTAAACACAGAAACAAAGACTGTGTCTAAAAAACCATTCCAAAGTTTTAGGAAGGAAGGATTATTATAGAATTCTGAGACTGCCTGATACAAGAAGAAAGTGGTTTAGGCAGATTCACATCATTTGACTTAACACACTCATTCTATATAAAAGAATTTAATCTCCAAGACTGGCAAGCCGAATTTTTAACAGGAACACTACTACGCAAATCAAAGAGCACTTCTGTTGTCATGCTATGTACTAACTGCCAGACACTTGTTTGCTTTACAAAATATGCATTAATTTATCAAATTACCCGGCAAAATAAACAAAACTGAAGAAAACCTAAGCATTTAAAGTGGTTAGGATTTGTCAAAGAAAAAATAGAAAAGGTTCAAAAGTAGCAAATCCAATTTTTGGTTCTTCAGAAACAAGCTCATTTCAGGTAAAAGCTATTAGCTACTGCTATGTAAAGAAAATACAATTGATAATGTTCAGTGTTACAAATAAGAACTAATTTTGAAAAGATAACTAGTGGATTTCATGATGGCATGACTACATGAGCGGATGAGGAAAATGCTTGATGTCATCTACCTTAAGGTCAGCAGAGACTTGGACATAGTCCCCATCATATCCTTCTTTTCAAATTCAAAATGTGTGGATTTGAAAGGTGGACTGATGAACAAAGTTTAGTCTAGTCATACCTTGAGAGTGGTGGTCATTGGCTCAATGTCTGGCTAGAGAAGTAACAAGTGGTGCTCCTCAGGGGTCGCTCTTTAATATCTTCAGCAGTGACATTGACAGTGGGATCAAGTACATTCTCATCAAGTTTGTGGATGACAGCAAGCTATGTGATAAGGTGAAGATGACTGAGGGATGGGATGCCACTGAGAGAGACTTAGCCAGCCTTTGTCAGTGGGACAAGGAGAAGCTCATGAGGTTCAAAAAATCCAAGTGCAGGGTACTGCACATGGGTAATGGCAACCAACCCCTTGTATCAGCACAAGTTGAAGGATGTCAGGACAGAGAACAGCCCTGCCACAATGGGCATAGGGATACTAGTAAGTAGCAAGTGGACATGAAGTAGCAGTGTGTACCCTCACAGCCCAGAAAGCCACTCCTGTCCTGGACTGCACCAAAAGAATCGTGGTCAGCAGGTCAAGGTAGATGATCCTGCCCCTCTGCTCTGCCTTGGTGAGACCACATCTGGAGTACTCCATCCTGAATGCAACCCTAGCATACTGCTGACCGTCCCTGTTTTGTATCGTCAGAAAAGTGTTACTATTGCCATGAAGTGACATATTACCTTTCATTAACCCTTACATTTCCTAGATGATTGTGTTTTGTCTCCTTTTGTGACATCCATTCGTCACCCTCTCAGTTGGAGGACTGATAGGATTGAGATCTTACTTCTTCAGAAGTGATCTTACTTCTTTAGAAGTTTAAAGCAACTATTTCTTCTTCCTGGTGATTATAGCGATAGTGAATCTTTCAACTGAAATGTAAAACTCGGGGGTGTTGTAGAATAAATAGAGTAGATATGCTAAGCCAGTTTAAGTGACAACACTTTTTGGGAAGAGAGGATAAAGATAAGGAATGAAGCAAGTCATTAATCTGAGCAAAAGTGAAAAAAAAAAAAAAAAAATCAGGGGAGCAGAAAAATGAATAGATAGGGCACGCACAAATCAATAGCAGGACTGTCATTAAACTCAACAGGAGGCAAGTTTTGTTCCCTAAAGAAGGACAATTTTTGCAATGACCCTCATTGTCCACTTTGCATCATATCTCTTTGAAATTCTAGGCCCCTTTCTTCCATCTTGAATGCAGGATTGCATATATGCAATACTGTGAAACAAGAACATTCTGCCTCTAAAACAATTTTGCTCACACTTCCACCTGCTCACCCTGCCACATCATCTGCCTCCTGGAGCAGCCCAGCCTGGCCAAGGGGTGGATGGGGCCAGGCTGAATGAATGAATGAAGGAATGAATGAATGAATGAATGAATGAATGAATGAATGAATGAATGAATGAATGAATGAATGAATGAGGCCTTATACATACTTCTATAATTAGTCCAAGCACAGTAATTTTTTTTCCCTACAGGTTAAAGACTGCTGATTAGCTGCTTACTTTTTAGAAAGTTCTCTGTCCTTAGTATTTACACGAGTCTTTTTCTGACCTGCCGTAAGCCCGTTAGTCCAAACCAGATAAGGAGTCTAATTTTACAGCTGGAGATAATGTAACACTGTTACTAGTTGATACTTGCTATGTCATTGCATTCTAGGATTATGTAATAAACAAAAGAACTGCCTCATAGAAGAGAAGGACTTATTAATTACAATGCAGTAGTGATCTTGTTTTTGGTGTTATTATTGCATATGTATATCTGCCTTTGCATTGTTAGTTCTAGAAGATACTGTCTACAGGTATTGCTGACAATTAAAAAAAAAATAAAAAATTACAATTCTTATTTATTCTTGGAAATATATTTCTTTGCTTGCTATGAATCAGTTAATACTGAGGCACGATATTTTGCTGTGCTAGTGCACTTTATTGAATGTATCAAAGTACATAAGACATATTGATATTGTAACAAGTAAACACAGAAACAAAGACTGTGTCTAAAAAACCATTCCAAAGTTTTAGGAAGGAAGGATTATTATAGAATTCTGAGACTGCCTGATACAAGAAGAAAGTGGTTTAGGCAGATTCACATCATTTGACTTAACACACTCATTCTATATAAAAGAATTTAATCTCCAAGACTGGCAAGCCGAATTTTTAACAGGAACACTACTACGCAAATCAAAGAGCACTTCTGTTGTCATGCTATGTACTAACTGCCAGACACTTGTTTGCTTTACAAAATATGCATTAATTTATCAAATTACCCGGCAAAATAAACAAAACTGAAGAAAACCTAAGCATTTAAAGTGGTTAGGATTTGTCAAAGAAAAAATAGAAAAGGTTCAAAAGTAGCAAATCCAATTTTTGGTTCTTCAGAAACAAGCTCATTTCAGGTAAAAGCTATTAGCTACTGCTATGTAAAGAAAATACAATTGATAATGTTCAGTGTTACAAATAAGAACTAATTTTGAAAAGATAACTAGTGGATTTCATGATGGCATGACTACATGAGCGGATGAGGAAAATGCTTGATGTCATCTACCTTAAGGTCAGCAGAGACTTGGACATAGTCCCCATCATATCCTTCTTTTCAAATTCAAAATGTGTGGATTTGAAAGGTGGACTGATGAACAAAGTTTAGTCTAGTCATACCTTGAGAGTGGTGGTCATTGGCTCAATGTCTGGCTAGAGAAGTAACAAGTGGTGCTCCTCAGGGGTCGCTCTTTAATATCTTCAGCAGTGACATTGACAGTGGGATCAAGTACATTCTCATCAAGTTTGTGGATGACAGCAAGCTATGTGATAAGGTGAAGATGACTGAGGGATGGGATGCCACTGAGAGAGACTTAGCCAGCCTTTGTCAGTGGGACAAGGAGAAGCTCATGAGGTTCAAAAAATCCAAGTGCAGGGTACTGCACATGGGTAATGGCAACCAACCCCTTGTATCAGCACAAGTTGAAGGATGTCAGGACAGAGAACAGCCCTGCCACAATGGGCATAGGGATACTAGTAAGTAGCAAGTGGACATGAAGTAGCAGTGTGTACCCTCACAGCCCAGAAAGCCACTCCTGTCCTGGACTGCACCAAAAGAATCGTGGTCAGCAGGTCAAGGTAGATGATCCTGCCCCTCTGCTCTGCCTTGGTGAGACCACATCTGGAGTACTCCATCCTGAATGCAACCCTAGCATACTGCTGACCGTCCCTGTTTTGTATCGTCAGAAAAGTGTTACTATTGCCATGAAGTGACATATTACCTTTCATTAACCCTTACATTTCCTAGATGATTGTGTTTTGTCTCCTTTTGTGACATCCATTCGTCACCCTCTCAGTTGGAGGACTGATAGGATTGAGATCTTACTTCTTCAGAAGTGATCTTACTTCTTTAGAAGTTTAAAGCAACTATTTCTTCTTCCTGGTGATTATAGCGATAGTGAATCTTTCAACTGAAATGTAAAACTCGGGGGTGTTGTAGAATAAATAGAGTAGATATGCTAAGCCAGTTTAAGTGACAACACTTTTTGGGAAGAGAGGATAAAGATAAGGAATGAAGCAAGTCATTAATCTGAGCAAAAGTGAAAAAAAAAAAAAAAAATCAGGGGAGCAGAAAAATGAATAGATAGGGCACGCACAAATCAATAGCAGGACTGTCATTAAACTCAACAGGAGGCAAGTTTTGTTCCCTAAAGAAGGACAATTTTTGCAATGACCCTCATTGTCCACTTTGCATCATATCTCTTTGAAATTCTAGGCCCCTTTCTTCCATCTTGAATGCAGGATTGCATATATGCAATACTGTGAAACAAGAACATTCTGCCTCTAAAACAATTTTGCTCACACTTCCACCTGCTCACCCTGCCACATCATCTGCCTCCTGGAGCAGCCCAGCCTGGCCAAGGGGTGGATGGGGCCAGGCTGAATGAATGAATGAATGAATGAATGAATGAATGAATGAATGAATGAATGAATGAATGAATGAGGCCTTATACATACTTCTATAATTAGTCCAAGCACAGTAATTTTTTTTCCCTACAGGTTAAAGACTGCTGATTAGCTGCTTACTTTTTAGAAAGTTCTCTGTCCTTAGTATTTACACGAGTCTTTTTCTGACCTGCCGTAAGCCCGTTAGTCCAAACCAGATAAGGAGTCTAATTTTACAGCTGGAGATAGTGTAACACTGTTACTAGTTGATACTTGCTATGTCATTGCATTCTAGGATTATGTAATAAACAAAAGAACTGCCTCATAGAAGAGAAGGACTTATTAATTACAATGCAGTAGTGATCTTGTTTTTGGTGTTATTATTGCATATGTATATCTGCCTTTGCATTGTTAGTTCTAGAAGATACTGTCTACAGGTATTGCTGACAATTAAAAAAAAAATAAAAAATTACAATTCTTATTTATTCTTGGAAATATATTTCTTTGCTTGCTATGAATCAGTTAATACTGAGGCATGATATTTTGCTGTGCTAGTGCACTTTATTGAATGTATCAAAGTACATAAGACATATTGATATTGTAACAAGTAAACACAGAAACAAAGACTGTGTCTAAAAAACCATTCCAAAGTTTTAGGAAGGAAGGATTATTATAGAATTCTGAGACTGCCTGATACAAGAAGAAAGTGGTTTAGGCAGATTCACATCATTTGACTTAACACACTCATTCTATATAAAAGAATTTAATCTCCAAGACTGGCAAGCCAAATTTTTAACAGGAACACTACTACGCAAATCAAAGAGCACTTCTGTTGTCATGCTATGTACTAACTGCCAGACACTTGTTTGCTTTACAAAATATGCATTAATTTATCAAATTACCCGGCAAAATAAACAAAACTGAAGAAAACCTAAGCATTTAAAGTGGTTAGGATTTGTCAAAGAAAAAATAGAAAAGGTTCAAAAGTAGCAAATCCAATTTTTGGTTCTTCAGAAACAAGCTCATTTCAGGTAAAAGCTATTAGCTACTGCTATGTAAAGAAAATACAATTGATAATGTTCAGTGTTACAAATAAGAACTAATTTTGAAAAGATAACTAGTGGATTTCATGATGGCATGACTACATGAGCGGATGAGGAAAATGCTTGATGTCATCTACCTTAAGGTCAGCAGAGACTTGGACATAGTCCCCATCATATCCTTCTTTTCAAATTCAAAATGTGTGGATTTGAAAGGTGGACTGATGAACAAAGTTTAGTCTAGTCATACCTTGAGAGTGGTGGTCATTGGCTCAATGTCTGGCTAGAGAAGTAACAAGTGGTGCTCCTCAGGGGTCGCTCTTTAATATCTTCAGCAGTGACATTGACAGTGGGATCAAGTACATTCTCATCAAGTTTGTGGATGACAGCAAGCTATGTGATAAGGTGAAGATGACTGAGGGATGGGATGCCACTGAGAGAGACTTAGCCAGCCTTTGTCAGTGGGACAAGGAGAAGCTCATGAGGTTCAAAAAATCCAAGTGCAGGGTACTGCACATGGGTAATGGCAACCAACCCCTTGTATCAGCACAAGTTGAAGGATGTCAGGACAGAGAACAGCCCTGCCACAATGGGCATAGGGATACTAGTAAGTAGCAAGTGGACATGAAGTAGCAGTGTGTACCCTCACAGCCCAGAAAGCCACTCCTGTCCTGGACTGCACCAAAAGAATCGTGGTCAGCAGGTCAAGGTAGATGATCCTGCCCCTCTGCTCTGCCTTGGTGAGACCACATCTGGAGTACTCCATCCTGAATGCAACCCTAGCATACTGCTGACCGTCCCTGTTTTGTATCGTCAGAAAAGTGTTACTATTGCCATGAAGTGACATATTACCTTTCATTAACCCTTACATTTCCTAGATGATTGTGTTTTGTCTCCTTTTGTGACATCCATTCGTCACCCTCTCAGTTGGAGGACTGATAGGATTGAGATCTTACTTCTTCAGAAGTGATCTTACTTCTTTAGAAGTTTAAAGCAACTATTTCTTCTTCCTGGTGATTATAGCGATAGTGAATCTTTCAACTGAAATGTAAAACTCGGGGGTGTTGTAGAATAAATAGAGTAGATATGCTAAGCCAGTTTAAGTGACAACACTTTTTGGGAAGAGAGGATAAAGATAAGGAATGAAGCAAGTCATTAATCTGAGCAAAAGTGAAAAAAAAAAAAAAAAAATCAGGGGAGCAGAAAAATGAATAGATAGGGCACGCACAAATCAATAGCAGGACTGTCATTAAACTCAACAGGAGGCAAGTTTTGTTCCCTAAAGAAGAACAATTTTTGCAATGACCCTCATTGTCCACTTTGCATCATATCTCTTTGAAATTCTAGGCCCCTTTCTTCCATCTTGAATGCAGGATTGCATATATGCAATACTGTGAAACAAGAACATTCTGCCTCTAAAACAATTTTGCTCACACTTCCACCTGCTCACCCTGCCACATCATCTGCCTCCTGGAGCAGCCCAGCCTGGCCAAGGGGTGGATGGGGCCAGGCTGAATGAATGAATGAATGAATGAATAAATGAATGAATGAATGAATGAATGAATGAGGCCTTATACATACTTCTATAATTAGTCCAAGCACAGTAATTTTTTTTCCCTACAGGTTAAAGACTGCTGATTAGCTGCTTACTTTTTAGAAAGTTCTCTGTCCTTAGTATTTACACGAGTCTTTTTCTGACCTGCCGTAAGCCCGTTAGTCCAAACCAGATAAGGAGTCTAATTTTACAGCTGGAGATAGTGTAACACTGTTACTAGTTGATACTTGCTATGTCATTGCATTCTAGGATTATGTAATAAACAAAAGAACTGCCTCATAGAAGAGAAGGACTTATTAATTACAATGCAGTAGTGATCTTGTTTTTGGTGTTATTATTGCATATGTATATCTGCCTTTGCATTGTTAGTTCTAGAAGATACTGTCTACAGGTATTGCTGACAATTAAAAAAAAAAATAAAAAATTACAATTCTTATTTATTCTTGGAAATATATTTCTTTGCTTGCTATGAATCAGTTAATACTGAGGCATGATATTTTGCTGTGCTAGTGCACTTTATTGAATGTATCAAAGTACATAAGACATATTGATATTGTAACAAGTAAACACAGAAACAAAGACTGTGTCTAAAAAACCATTCCAAAGTTTTAGGAAGGAAGGATTATTATAGAATTCTGAGACTGCCTGATACAAGAAGAAAGTGGTTTAGGCAGATTCACATCATTTGACTTAACACACTCATTCTATATAAAAGAATTTAATCTCCAAGACTGGCAAGCCGAATTTTTAACAGGAACACTACTACGCAAATCAAAGAGCACTTCTGTTGTCATGCTATGTACTAACTGCCAGACACTTGTTTGCTTTACAAAATATGCATTAATTTATCAAATTACCCGGCAAAATAAACAAAACTGAAGAAAACCTAAGCATTTAAAGTGGTTAGGATTTGTCAAAGAAAAAATAGAAAAGGTTCAAAAGTAGCAAATCCAATTTTTGGTTCTTCAGAAACAAGCTCATTTCAGGTAAAAGCTATTAGCTACTGCTATGTAAAGAAAATACAATTGATAATGTTCAGTGTTACAAATAAGAACTAATTTTGAAAAGATAACTAGTGGATTTCATGATGGCATGACTACATGAGCGGATGAGGAAAATGCTTGATGTCATCTACCTTAAGGTCAGCAGAGACTTGGACATAGTCCCCATCATATCCTTCTTTTCAAATTCAAAATGTGTGGATTTGAAAGGTGGACTGATGAACAAAGTTTAGTCTAGTCATACCTTGAGAGTGGTGGTCATTGGCTCAATGTCTGGCTAGAGAAGTAACAAGTGGTGCTCCTCAGGGGTCGCTCTTTAATATCTTCAGCAGTGACATTGACAGTGGGATCAAGTACATTCTCATCAAGTTTGTGGATGACAGCAAGCTATGTGATAAGGTGAAGATGACTGAGGGATGGGATGCCACTGAGAGAGACTTAGCCAGCCTTTGTCAGTGGGACAAGGAGAAGCTCATGAGGTTCAAAAAATCCAAGTGCAGGGTACTGCACATGGGTAATGGCAACCAACCCCTTGTATCAGCACAAGTTGAAGGATGTCAGGACAGAGAACAGCCCTGCCACAATGGGCATAGGGATACTAGTAAGTAGCAAGTGGACATGAAGTAGCAGTGTGTACCCTCACAGCCCAGAAAGCCACTCCTGTCCTGGACTGCACCAAAAGAATCGTGGTCAGCAGGTCAAGGTAGATGATCCTGCCCCTCTGCTCTGCCTTGGTGAGACCACATCTGGAGTACTCCATCCTGAATGCAACCCTAGCATACTGCTGACCGTCCCTGTTTTGTATCGTCAGAAAAGTGTTACTATTGCCATGAAGTGACATATTACCTTTCATTAACCCTTACATTTCCTAGATGATTGTGTTTTGTCTCCTTTTGTGACATCCATTCGTCACCCTCTCAGTTGGAGGACTGATAGGATTGAGATCTTACTTCTTCAGAAGTGATCTTACTTCTTTAGAAGTTTAAAGCAACTATTTCTTCTTCCTGGTGATTATAGCGATAGTGAATCTTTCAACTGAAATGTAAAACTCGGGGGTGTTGTAGAATAAATAGAGTAGATATGCTAAGCCAGTTTAAGTGACAACACTTTTTGGGAAGAGAGGATAAAGATAAGGAATGAAGCAAGTCATTAATCTGAGCAAAAGTGAAAAAAAAAAAAAAAAAATCAGGGGAGCAGAAAAATGAATAGATAGGGCACGCACAAATCAATAGCAGGACTGTCATTAAACTCAACCGGAGGCAAGTTTTGTTCCCTAAAGAAGGACAATTTTTGCAATGACCCTCATTGTCCACTTTGCATCATATCTCTTTGAAATTCTAGGCCCCTTTCTTCCATCTTGAATGCAGGATTGCATATATGCAATACTGTGAAACAAGAACATTCTGCCTCTAAAACAATTTTGCTCACACTTCCACCTGCTCACCCTGCCACATCATCTGCCTCCTGGAGCAGCCCAGCCTGGCCAAGGGGTGGATGGGGCCAGGCTGAATGAATGAATGAAGGAATGAATGAATGAATGAATGAATGAATGAATGAATGAATGAATGAATGAATGAATGAATGAGGCCTTATACATACTTCTATAATTAGTCCAAGCACAGTAATTTTTTTTCCCTACAGGTTAAAGACTGCTGATTAGCTGCTTACTTTTTAGAAAGTTCTCTGTCCTTAGTATTTACACGAGTCTTTTTCTGACCTGCCGTAAGCCCGTTAGTCCAAACCAGATAAGGAGTCTAATTTTACAGCTGGAGATAATGTAACACTGTTACTAGTTGATACTTGCTATGTCATTGCATTCTAGGATTATGTAATAAACAAAAGAACTGCCTCATAGAAGAGAAGGACTTATTAATTACAATGCAGTAGTGATCTTGTTTTTGGTGTTATTATTGCATATGTATATCTGCCTTTGCATTGTTAGTTCTAGAAGATACTGTCTACAGGTATTGCTGACAATTAAAAAAAAAATAAAAAATTACAATTCTTATTTATTCTTGGAAATATATTTCTTTGCTTGCTATGAATCAGTTAATACTGAGGCACGATATTTTGCTGTGCTAGTGCACTTTATTGAATGTATCAAAGTACATAAGACATATAGATATTGTAACAAGTAAACACAGAAACAAAGACTGTGTCTAAAAAACCATTCCAAAGTTTTAGGAAGGAAGGATTATTATAGAATTCTGAGACTGCCTGATACAAGAAGAAAGTGGTTTAGGCAGATTCACATCATTTGACTTAACACACTCATTCTATATAAAAGAATTTAATCTCCAAGACTGGCAAGCCGAATTTTTAACAGGAACACTACTACGCAAATCAAAGAGCACTTCTGTTGTCATGCTATGTACTAACTGCCAGACACTTGTTTGCTTTACAAAATATGCATTAATTTATCAAATTACCCGGCAAAATAAACAAAACTGAAGAAAACCTAAGCATTTAAAGTGGTTAGGATTTGTCAAAGAAAAAATAGAAAAGGTTCAAAAGTAGCAAATCCAATTTTTGGTTCTTCAGAAACAAGCTCATTTCAGGTAAAAGCTATTAGCTACTGCTATGTAAAGAAAATACAATTGATAATGTTCAGTGTTACAAATAAGAACTAATTTTGAAAAGATAACTAGTGGATTTCATGATGGCATGACTACATGAGCGGATGAGGAAAATGCTTGATGTCATCTACCTTAAGGTCAGCAGAGACTTGGACATAGTCCCCATCATATCCTTCTTTTCAAATTCAAAATGTGTGGATTTGAAAGGTGGACTGATGAACAAAGTTTAGTCTAGTCATACCTTGAGAGTGGTGGTCATTGGCTCAATGTCTGGCTAGAGAAGTAACAAGTGGTGCTCCTCAGGGGTCGCTCTTTAATATCTTCAGCAGTGACATTGACAGTGGGATCAAGTACATTCTCATCAAGTTTGTGGATGACAGCAAGCTATGTGATAAGGTGAAGATGACTGAGGGATGGGATGCCACTGAGAGAGACTTAGCCAGCCTTTGTCAGTGGGACAAGGAGAAGCTCATGAGGTTCAAAAAATCCAAGTGCAGGGTACTGCACATGGGTAATGGCAACCAACCCCTTGTATCAGCACAAGTTGAAGGATGTCAGGACAGAGAACAGCCCTGCCACAATGGGCATAGGGATACTAGTAAGTAGCAAGTGGACATGAAGTAGCAGTGTGTACCCTCACAGCCCAGAAAGCCACTCCTGTCCTGGACTGCACCAAAAGAATCGTGGTCAGCAGGTCAAGGTAGATGATCCTGCCCCTCTGCTCTGCCTTGGTGAGACCACATCTGGAGTACTCCATCCTGAATGCAACCCTAGCATACTGCTGACCGTCCCTGTTTTGTATCGTCAGAAAAGTGTTACTATTGCCATGAAGTGACATATTACCTTTCATTAACCCTTACATTTCCTAGATGATTGTGTTTTGTCTCCTTTTGTGACATCCATTCGTCACCCTCTCAGTTGGAGGACTGATAGGATTGAGATCTTACTTCTTCAGAAGTGATCTTACTTCTTTAGAAGTTTAAAGCAACTATTTCTTCTTCCTGGTGATTATAGCGATAGTGAATCTTTCAACTGAAATGTAAAACTCGGGGGTGTTGTAGAATAAATAGAGTAGATATGCTAAGCCAGTTTAAGTGACAACACTTTTTGGGAAGAGAGGATAAAGATAAGGAATGAAGCAAGTCATTAATCTGAGCAAAAGTGAAAAAAAAAAAAAAAAATCAGGGGAGCAGAAAAATGAATAGATAGGGCACGCACAAATCAATAGCAGGACTGTCATTAAACTCAACAGGAGGCAAGTTTTGTTCCCTAAAGAAGGACAATTTTTGCAATGACCCTCATTGTCCACTTTGCATCATATCTCTTTGAAATTCTAGGCCCCTTTCTTCCATCTTGAATGCAGGATTGCATATATGCAATACTGTGAAACAAGAACATTCTGCCTCTAAAACAATTTTGCTCACACTTCCACCTGCTCACCCTGCCACATCATCTGCCTCCTGGAGCAGCCCAGCCTGGCCAAGGGGTGGATGGGGCCAGGCTGAATGAATGAATGAATGAATGAATGAATGAATGAATGAATGAATGAATGAATGAATGAATGAATGAATGAATGAGGCCTTATACATACTTCTATAATTAGTCCAAGCACAGTAATTTTTTTTCCCTACAGGTTAAAGACTGCTGATTAGCTGCTTACTTTTTAGAAAGTTCTCTGTCCTTAGTATTTACACGAGTCTTTTTCTGACCTGCCGTAAGCCCGTTAGTCCAAACCAGATAAGGAGTCTAATTTTACAGCTGGAGATAGTGTAACACTGTTACTAGTTGATACTTGCTATGTCATTGCATTCTAGGATTATGTAATAAACAAAAGAACTGCCTCATAGAAGAGAAGGACTTATTAATTACAATGCAGTAGTGATCTTGTTTTTGGTGTTATTATTGCATATGTATATCTGCCTTTGCATTGTTAGTTCTAGAAGATACTGTCTACAGGTATTGCTGACAATTAAAAAAAAAATAAAAAATTACAATTCTTATTTATTCTTGGAAATATATTTCTTTGCTTGCTATGAATCAGTTAATACTGAGGCATGATATTTTGCTGTGCTAGTGCACTTTATTGAATGTATCAAAGTACATAAGACATATTGATATTGTAACAAGTAAACACAGAAACAAAGACTGTGTCTAAAAAACCATTCCAAAGTTTTAGGAAGGAAGGATTATTATAGAATTCTGAGACTGCCTGATACAAGAAGAAAGTGGTTTAGGCAGATTCACATCATTTGACTTAACACACTCATTCTATATAAAAGAATTTAATCTCCAAGACTGGCAAGCCGAATTTTTAACAGGAACACTACTACGCAAATCAAAGAGCACTTCTGTTGTCATGCTATGTACTAACTGCCAGACACTTGTTTGCTTTACAAAATATGCATTAATTTATCAAATTACCCGGCAAAATAAACAAAACTGAAGAAAACCTAAGCATTTAAAGTGGTTAGGATTTGTCAAAGAAAAAATAGAAAAGGTTCAAAAGTAGCAAATCCAATTTTTGGTTCTTCAGAAACAAGCTCATTTCAGGTAAAAGCTATTAGCTACTGCTATGTAAAGAAAATACAATTGATAATGTTCAGTGTTACAAATAAGAACTAATTTTGAAAAGATAACTAGTGGATTTCATGATGGCATGACTACATGAGCGGATGAGGAAAATGCTTGATGTCATCTACCTTAAGGTCAGCAGAGACTTGGACATAGTCCCCATCATATCCTTCTTTTCAAATTCAAAATGTGTGGATTTGAAAGGTGGACTGATGAACAAAGTTTAGTCTAGTCATACCTTGAGAGTGGTGGTCATTGGCTCAATGTCTGGCTAGAGAAGTAACAAGTGGTGCTCCTCAGGGGTCGCTCTTTAATATCTTCAGCAGTGACATTGACAGTGGGATCAAGTACATTCTCATCAAGTTTGTGGATGACAGCAAGCTATGTGATAAGGTGAAGATGACTGAGGGATGGGATGCCACTGAGAGAGACTTAGCCAGCCTTTGTCAGTGGGACAAGGAGAAGCTCATGAGGTTCAAAAAATCCAAGTGCAGGGTACTGCACATGGGTAATGGCAACCAACCCCTTGTATCAGCACAAGTTGAAGGATGTCAGGACAGAGAACAGCCCTGCCACAATGGGCATAGGGATACTAGTAAGTAGCAAGTGGACATGAAGTAGCAGTGTGTACCCTCACAGCCCAGAAAGCCACTCCTGTCCTGGACTGCACCAAAAGAATCGTGGTCAGCAGGTCAAGGTAGATGATCCTGCCCCTCTGCTCTGCCTTGGTGAGACCACATCTGGAGTACTCCATCCTGAATGCAACCCTAGCATACTGCTGACCGTCCCTGTTTTGTATCGTCAGAAAAGTGTTACTATTGCCATGAAGTGACATATTACCTTTCATTAACCCTTACATTTCCTAGATGATTGTGTTTTGTCTCCTTTTGTGACATCCATTCGTCACCCTCTCAGTTGGAGGACTGATAGGATTGAGATCTTACTTCTTCAGAAGTGATCTTACTTCTTTAGAAGTTTAAAGCAACTATTTCTTCTTCCTGGTGAATATAGCGATAGTGAATCTTTCAACTGAAATGTAAAACTCGGGGGTGTTGTAGAATAAATAGAGTAGATATGCTAAGCCAGTTTAAGTGACAACACTTTTTGGGAAGAGAGGATAAAGATAAGGAATGAAGCAAGTCATTAATCTGAGCAAAAGTGAAAAAAAAAAAAAAAAAAATCAGGGGAGCAGAAAAATGAATAGATAGGGCACGCACAAATCAATAGCAGGACTGTCATTAAACTCAACCGGAGGCAAGTTTTGTTCCCTAAAGAAGGACAATTTTTGCAATGACCCTCATTGTCCACTTTGCATCATATCTCTTTGAAATTCTAGGCCCCTTTCTTCCATCTTGAATGCAGGATTGCATATATGCAATACTGTGAAACAAGAACATTCTGCCTCTAAAACAATTTTGCTCACACTTCCACCTGCTCACCCTGCCACATCATCTGCCTCCTGGAGCAGCCCAGCCTGGCCAAGGGGTGGATGGGGCCAGGCTGAATGAATGAATGAATGAATGAATGAATGAATGAATGAATGAATGAATGAATGAATGAATGAATGAATGAATGAATGAGGCCTTATACATACTTCTATAATTAGTCCAAGCACAGTAATTTTTTTTCCCTACAGGTTAAAGACTGCTGATTAGCTGCTTACTTTTTAGAAAGTTCTCTGTCCTTAGTATTTACACGAGTCTTTTTCTGACCTGCCGTAAGCCCGTTAGTCCAAACCAGATAAGGAGTCTAATTTTACAGCTGGAGATAGTGTAACACTGTTACTAGTTGATACTTGCTATGTCATTGCATTCTAGGATTATGTAATAAACAAAAGAACTGCCTCATAGAAGAGAAGGACTTATTAATTACAATGCAGTAGTGATCTTGTTTTTGGTGTTATTATTGCATATGTATATCTGCCTTTGCATTGTTAGTTCTAGAAGATACTGTCTACAGGTATTGCTGACAATTAAAAAAAAAATAAAAAATTACAATTCTTATTTATTCTTGGAAATATATTTCTTTGCTTGCTATGAATCAGTTAATACTGAGGCATGATATTTTGCTGTGCTAGTGCACTTTATTGAATGTATCAAAGTACATAAGACATATTGATATTGTAACAAGTAAACACAGAAACAAAGACTGTGTCTAAAAAACCATTCCAAAGTTTTAGGAAGGAAGGATTATTATAGAATTCTGAGACTGCCTGATACAAGAAGAAAGTGGTTTAGGCAGATTCACATCATTTGACTTAACACACTCATTCTATATAAAAGAATTTAATCTCCAAGACTGGCAAGCCGAATTTTTAACAGGAACACTACTACGCAAATCAAAGAGCACTTCTGTTGTCATGCTATGTACTAACTGCCAGACACTTGTTTGCTTTACAAAATATGCATTAATTTATCAAATTACCCGGCAAAATAAACAAAACTGAAGAAAACCTAAGCATTTAAAGTGGTTAGGATTTGTCAAAGAAAAAATAGAAAAGGTTCAAAAGTAGCAAATCCAATTTTTGGTTCTTCAGAAACAAGCTCATTTCAGGTAAAAGCTATTAGCTACTGCTATGTAAAGAAAATACAATTGATAATGTTCAGTGTTACAAATAAGAACTAATTTTGAAAAGATAACTAGTGGATTTCATGATGGCATGACTACATGAGCGGATGAGGAAAATGCTTGATGTCATCTACCTTAAGGTCAGCAGAGACTTGGACATAGTCCCCATCATATCCTTCTTTTCAAATTCAAAATGTGTGGATTTGAAAGGTGGACTGATGAACAAAGTTTAGTCTAGTCATACCTTGAGAGTGGTGGTCATTGGCTCAATGTCTGGCTAGAGAAGTAACAAGTGGTGCTCCTCAGGGGTCGCTCTTTAATATCTTCAGCAGTGACATTGACAGTGGGATCAAGTACATTCTCATCAAGTTTGTGGATGACAGCAAGCTATGTGATAAGGTGAAGATGACTGAGGGATGGGATGCCACTGAGAGAGACTTAGCCAGCCTTTGTCAGTGGGACAAGGAGAAGCTCATGAGGTTCAAAAAATCCAAGTGCAGGGTACTGCACATGGGTAATGGCAACCAACCCCTTGTATCAGCACAAGTTGAAGGATGTCAGGACAGAGAACAGCCCTGCCACAATGGGCATAGGGATACTAGTAAGTAGCAAGTGGACATGAAGTAGCAGTGTGTACCCTCACAGCCCAGAAAGCCACTCCTGTCCTGGACTGCACCAAAAGAATCGTGGTCAGCAGGTCAAGGTAGATGATCCTGCCCCTCTGCTCTGCCTTGGTGAGACCACATCTGGAGTACTCCATCCTGAATGCAACCCTAGCATACTGCTGACCGTCCCTGTTTTGTATCGTCAGAAAAGTGTTACTATTGCCATGAAGTGACATATTACCTTTCATTAACCCTTACATTTCCTAGATGATTGTGTTTTGTCTCCTTTTGTGACATCCATTCGTCACCCTCTCAGTTGGAGGACTGATAGGATTGAGATCTTACTTCTTCAGAAGTGATCTTACTTCTTTAGAAGTTTAAAGCAACTATTTCTTCTTCCTGGTGATTATAGCGATAGTGAATCTTTCAACTGAAATGTAAAACTCGGGGGTGTTGTAGAATAAATAGAGTAGATATGCTAAGCCAGTTTAAGTGACAACACTTTTTGGGAAGAGAGGATAAAGATAAGGAATGAAGCAAGTCATTAATCTGAGCAAAAGTGAAAAAAAAAAAAAAAAAATCAGGGGAGCAGAAAAATGAATAGATAGGGCACGCACAAATCAATAGCAGGACTGTCATTAAACTCAACCGGAGGCAAGTTTTGTTCCCTAAAGAAGGACAATTTTTGCAATGACCCTCATTGTCCACTTTGCATCATATCTCTTTGAAATTCTAGGCCCCTTTCTTCCATCTTGAATGCAGGATTGCATATATGCAATACTGTGAAACAAGAACATTCTGCCTCTAAAACAATTTTGCTCACACTTCCACCTGCTCACCCTGCCACATCATCTGCCTCCTGGAGCAGCCCAGCCTGGCCAAGGGGTGGATGGGGCCAGGCTGAATGAATGAATGAATGAATGAATGAATGAATGAATGAATGAATGAATGAATGAATGAATGAATGAGGCCTTATACATACTTCTATAATTAGTCCAAGCACAGTAATTTTTTTTCCCTACAGGTTAAAGACTGCTGATTAGCTGCTTACTTTTTAGAAAGTTCTCTGTCCTTAGTATTTACACGAGTCTTTTTCTGACCTGCCGTAAGCCCGTTAGTCCAAACCAGATAAGGAGTCTAATTTTACAGCTGGAGATAGTGTAACACTGTTACTAGTTGATACTTGCTATGTCATTGCATTCTAGGATTATGTAATAAACAAAAGAACTGCCTCATAGAAGAGAAGGACTTATTAATTACAATGCAGTAGTGATCTTGTTTTTGGTGTTATTATTGCATATGTATATCTGCCTTTGCATTGTTAGTTCTAGAAGATACTGTCTACAGGTATTGCTGACAATTAAAAAAAAAAATAAAAAATTACAATTCTTATTTATTCTTGGAAATATATTTCTTTGCTTGCTATGAATCAGTTAATACTGAGGCATGATATTTTGCTGTGCTAGTGCACTTTATTGAATGTATCAAAGTACATAAGACATATTGATATTGTAACAAGTAAACACAGAAACAAAGACTGTGTCTAAAAAACCATTCCAAAGTTTTAGGAAGGAAGGATTATTATAGAATTCTGAGACTGCCTGATACAAGAAGAAAGTGGTTTAGGCAGATTCACATCATTTGACTTAACACACTCATTCTATATAAAAGAATTTAATCTCCAAGACTGGCAAGCCAAATTTTTAACAGGAACACTACTACGCAAATCAAAGAGCACTTCTGTTGTCATGCTATGTACTAACTGCCAGACACTTGTTTGCTTTACAAAATATGCATTAATTTATCAAATTACCCGGCAAAATAAACAAAACTGAAGAAAACCTAAGCATTTAAAGTGGTTAGGATTTGTCAAAGAAAAAATAGAAAAGGTTCAAAAGTAGCAAATCCAATTTTTGGTTCTTCAGAAACAAGCTCATTTCAGGTAAAAGCTATTAGCTACTGCTATGTAAAGAAAATACAATTGATAATGTTCAGTGTTACAAATAAGAACTAATTTTGAAAAGATAACTAGTGGATTTCATGATGGCATGACTACATGAGCGGATGAGGAAAATGCTTGATGTCATCTACCTTAAGGTCAGCAGAGACTTGGACATAGTCCCCATCATATCCTTCTTTTCAAATTCAAAATGTGTGGATTTGAAAGGTGGACTGATGAACAAAGTTTAGTCTAGTCATACCTTGAGAGTGGTGGTCATTGGCTCAATGTCTGGCTAGAGAAGTAACAAGTGGTGCTCCTCAGGGGTCGCTCTTTAATATCTTCAGCAGTGACATTGACAGTGGGATCAAGTACATTCTCATCAAGTTTGTGGATGACAGCAAGCTATGTGATAAGGTGAAGATGACTGAGGGATGGGATGCCACTGAGAGAGACTTAGCCAGCCTTTGTCAGTGGGACAAGGAGAAGCTCATGAGGTTCAAAAAATCCAAGTGCAGGGTACTGCACATGGGTAATGGCAACCAACCCCTTGTATCAGCACAAGTTGAAGGATGTCAGGACAGAGAACAGCCCTGCCACAATGGGCATAGGGATACTAGTAAGTAGCAAGTGGACATGAAGTAGCAGTGTGTACCCTCACAGCCCAGAAAGCCACTCCTGTCCTGGACTGCACCAAAAGAATCGTGGTCAGCAGGTCAAGGTAGATGATCCTGCCCCTCTGCTCTGCCTTGGTGAGACCACATCTGGAGTACTCCATCCTGAATGCAACCCTAGCATACTGCTGACCGTCCCTGTTTTGTATCGTCAGAAAAGTGTTACTATTGCCATGAAGTGACATATTACCTTTCATTAACCCTTACATTTCCTAGATGATTGTGTTTTGTCTCCTTTTGTGACATCCATTCGTCACCCTCTCAGTTGGAGGACTGATAGGATTGAGATCTTACTTCTTCAGAAGTGATCTTACTTCTTTAGAAGTTTAAAGCAACTATTTCTTCTTCCTGGTGAATATAGCGATAGTGAATCTTTCAACTGAAATGTAAAACTCGGGGGTGTTGTAGAATAAATAGAGTAGATATGCTAAGCCAGTTTAAGTGACAACACTTTTTGGGAAGAGAGGATAAAGATAAGGAATGAAGCAAGTCATTAATCTGAGCAAAAGTGAAAAAAAAAAAAAAAAATCAGGGGAGCAGAAAAATGAATAGATAGGGCACGCACAAATCAATAGCAGGACTGTCATTAAACTCAACCGGAGGCAAGTTTTGTTCCCTAAAGAAGGACAATTTTTGCAATGACCCTCATTGTCCACTTTGCATCATATCTCTTTGAAATTCTAGGCCCCTTTCTTCCATCTTGAATGCAGGATTGCATATATGCAATACTGTGAAACAAGAACATTTTGCCTCTAAAACAATTTTGCTCACACTTCCACCTGCTCACCCTGCCACATCATCTGCCTCCTGGAGCAGCCCAGCCTGGCCAAGGGGTGGATGGGGCCAGGCTGAATGAATGAATGAATGAATGAATGAATGAATGAATGAATGAATGAATGAATGAATGAATGAATGAGGCCTTATACATACTTCTATAATTAGTCCAAGCACAGTAATTTTTTTCCCTACAGGTTAAAGACTGCTGATTAGCTGCTTACTTTTTAGAAAGTTCTCTGTCCTTAGTATTTACACGAGTCTTTTTCTGACCTGCCGTAAGCCCGTTAGTCCAAACCAGATAAGGAGTCTAATTTTAGAGCTGGAGATAGTGTAACACTGTTACTAGTTGATACTTGCTATGTCATTGCATTCTAGGATTATGTAATAAACAAAAGAACTGCCTCATAGAAGAGAAGGACTTATTAATTACAATGCAGTAGTGATCTTGTTCTTGGTGTTATTATTGCATATGTATATCTGCCTTTGCATTGTTAGTTCTAGAAGATACTGTCTACAGGTATTGCTGACAATTAAAAAAAAAAATAAAAAATTACAATTCTTATTTATTCTTGGAAATATATTTCTTTGCTTGCTATGAATCAGTTAATACTGAGGCATGATATTTTGCTGTGCTAGTGCACTTTATTGAATGTATCAAAGTACATAAGACATATTGATATTGTAACAAGTAAACACAGAAACAAAGACTGTGTCTAAAAAACCATTCCAAAGTTTTAGGAAGGAAGGATTATTATAGAATTCTGAGACTGCCTGATACAAGAAGAAAGTGGTTTAGGCAGATTCACATCATTTGACTTAACACACTCATTCTATATAAAAGAATTTAATCTCCAAGACTGGCAAGCCGAATTTTTAACAGGAACACTACTACGCAAATCAAAGAGCACTTCTGTTGTCATGCTATGTACTAACTGCCAGACACTTGTTTGCTTTACAAAATATGCATTAATTTATCAAATTACCCGGCAAAATAAACAAAACTGAAGAAAACCTAAGCATTTAAAGTGGTTAGGATTTGTCAAAGAAAAAATAGAAAAGGTTCAAAAGTAGCAAATCCAATTTTTGGTTCTTCAGAAACAAGCTCATTTCAGGTAAAAGCTATTAGCTACTGCTATGTAAAGAAAATACAATTGATAATGTTCAGTGTTACAAATAAGAACTAATTTTGAAAAGATAACTAGTGGATTTCATGATGGCATGACTACATGAGCGGATGAGGAAAATGCTTGATGTCATCTACCTTAAGGTCAGCAGAGACTTGGACATAGTCCCCATCATATCCTTCTTTTCAAATTCAAAATGTGTGGATTTGAAAGGTGGACTGATGAACAAAGTTTAGTCTAGTCATACCTTGAGAGTGGTGGTCATTGGCTCAATGTCTGGCTAGAGAAGTAACAAGTGGTGCTCCTCAGGGGTCGCTCTTTAATATCTTCAGCAGTGACATTGACAGTGGGATCAAGTACATTCTCATCAAGTTTGTGGATGACAGCAAGCTATGTGATAAGGTGAAGATGACTGAGGGATGGATGCCACTGAGAGAGACTTAGCCAGCCTTTGTCAGTGGGACAAGGAGAAGCTCATGAGGTTCAAAAAATCCAAGTGCAGGGTACTGCACATGGGTAATGGCAACCAACCCCTTGTATCAGCACAAGTTGAAGGATGTCAGGACAGAGAACAGCCCTGCCACAATGGGCATAGGGATACTAGTAAGTAGCAAGTGGACATGAAGTAGCAGTGTGTACCCTCACAGCCCAGAAAGCCACTCCTGTCCTGGACTGCACCAAAAGAATCGTGGTCAGCAGGTCAAGGTAGATGATCCTGCCCCTCTGCTCTGCCTTGGTGAGACCACATCTGGAGTACTCCATCCTGAATGCAACCCTAGCATACTGCTGACCGTCCCTGTTTTGTATCGTCAGAAAAGTGTTACTATTGCCATGAAGTGACATATTACCTTTCATTAACCCTTACATTTCCTAGATGATTGTGTTTTGTCTCCTTTTGTGACATCCATTCGTCACCCTCTCAGTTGGAGGACTGATAGGATTGAGATCTTACTTCTTCAGAAGTGATCTTACTTCTTTAGAAGTTTAAAGCAACTATTTCTTCTTCCTGGTGATTATAGCGATAGTGAATCTTTCAACTGAAATGTAAAACTCGGGGGTGTTGTAGAATAAATAGAGTAGATATGCTAAGCCAGTTTAAGTGACAACACTTTTTGGGAAGAGAGGATAAAGATAAGGAATGAAGCAAGTCATTAATCTGAGCAAAAGTGAAAAAAAAAAAAAAAAAATCAGGGGAGCAGAAAAATGAATAGATAGGGCACGCACAAATCAATAGCAGGACTGTCATTAAACTCAACAGGAGGCAAGTTTTGTTCCCTAAAGAAGGACAATTTTTGCAATGACCCTCATTGTCCACTTTGCATCATATCTCTTTGAAATTCTAGGCCCCTTTCTTCCATCTTGAATGCAGGATTGCATATATGCAATACTGTGAAACAAGAACATTCTGCCTCTAAAACAATTTTGCTCACACTTCCACCTGCTCACCCTGCCACATCATCTGCCTCCTGGAGCAGCCCAGCCTGGCCAAGGGGTGGATGGGGCCAGGCTGAATGAATGAATGAATGAATGAATGAATGAATGAATGAATAAATGAATGAATGAATGAATGAATGAATGAATGAATGAATGAATGAGGCCTTATACATACTTCTATAATTAGTCCAAGCACAGTAATTTTTTTTCCCTACAGGTTAAAGACTGCTGATTAGCTGCTTACTTTTTAGAAAGTTCTCTGTCCTTAGTATTTACACAAGTCTTTTTCTGACCTGCCGTAAGCCCGTTAGTCCAAACCAGATAAGGAGTCTAATTTTACAGCTGGAGATAGTGTAACACTGTTACTAGTTGATACTTGCTATGTCATTGCATTCTAGGATTATGTAATAAACAAAAGAACTGCCTCATAGAAGAGAAGGACTTATTAATTACAATGCAGTAGTGATCTTGTTTTTGGTGTTATTATTGCATATGTATATCTGCCTTTGCATTGTTAGTTCTAGAAGATACTGTCTACAGGTATTGCTGACAATTAAAAAAAAAAATAAAAAATTACAATTCTTATTTATTCTTGGAAATATATTTCTTTGCTTGCTATGAATCAGTTAATACTGAGGCATGATATTTTGCTGTGCTAGTGCACTTTATTGAATGTATCAAAGTACATAAGACATATTGATATTGTAACAAGTAAACACAGAAACAAAGACTGTGTCTAAAAAACCATTCCAAAGTTTTAGGAAGGAAGGATTATTATAGAATTCTGAGACTGCCTGATACAAGAAGAAAGTGGTTTAGGCAGATTCACATCATTTGACTTAACACACTCATTCTATATAAAAGAATTTAATCTCCAAGACTGGCAAGCCGAATTTTTAACAGGAACACTACTACGCAAATCAAAGAGCACTTCTGTTGTCATGCTATGTACTAACTGCCAGACACTTGTTTGCTTTACAAAATATGCATTAATTTATCAAATTACCCGGCAAAATAAACAAAACTGAAGAAAACCTAAGCATTTAAAGTGGTTAGGATTTGTCAAAGAAAAAATAGAAAAGGTTCAAAAGTAGCAAATCCAATTTTTGGTTCTTCAGAAACAAGCTCATTTCAGGTAAAAGCTATTAGCTACTGCTATGTAAAGAAAATACAATTGATAATGTTCAGTGTTACAAATAAGAACTAATTTTGAAAAGATAACTAGTGGATTTCATGATGGCATGACTACATGAGCGGATGAGGAAAATGCTTGATGTCATCTACCTTAAGGTCAGCAGAGACTTGGACATAGTCCCCATCATATCCTTCTTTTCAAATTCAAAATGTGTGGATTTGAAAGGTGGACTGATGAACAAAGTTTAGTCTAGTCATACCTTGAGAGTGGTGGTCATTGGCTCAATGTCTGGCTAGAGAAGTAACAAGTGGTGCTCCTCAGGGGTCGCTCTTTAATATCTTCAGCAGTGACATTGACAGTGGGATCAAGTACATTCTCATCAAGTTTGTGGATGACAGCAAGCTATGTGATAAGGTGAAGATGACTGAGGGATGGGATGCCACTGAGAGAGACTTAGCCAGCCTTTGTCAGTGGGACAAGGAGAAGCTCATGAGGTTCAAAAAATCCAAGTGCAGGGTACTGCACATGGGTAATGGCAACCAACCCCTTGTATCAGCACAAGTTGAAGGATGTCAGGACAGAGAACAGCCCTGCCACAATGGGCATAGGGATACTAGTAAGTAGCAAGTGGACATGAAGTAGCAGTGTGTACCCTCACAGCCCAGAAAGCCACTCCTGTCCTGGACTGCACCAAAAGAATCGTGGTCAGCAGGTCAAGGTAGATGATCCTGCCCCTCTGCTCTGCCTTGGTGAGACCACATCTGGAGTACTCCATCCTGAATGCAACCCTAGCATACTGCTGACCGTCCCTGTTTTGTATCGTCAGAAAAGTGTTACTATTGCCATGAAGTGACATATTACCTTTCATTAACCCTTACATTTCCTAGATGATTGTGTTTTGTCTCCTTTTGTGACATCCATTCGTCACCCTCTCAGTTGGAGGACTGATAGGATTGAGATCTTACTTCTTCAGAAGTGATCTTACTTCTTTAGAAGTTTAAAGCAACTATTTCTTCTTCCTGGTGATTATAGCGATAGTGAATCTTTCAACTGAAATGTAAAACTCGGGGGTGTTGTAGAATAAATAGAGTAGATATGCTAAGCCAGTTTAAGTGACAACACTTTTTGGGAAGAGAGGATAAAGATAAGGAATGAAGCAAGTCATTAATCTGAGCAAAAGTGAAAAAAAAAAAAAAAAAATCAGGGGAGCAGAAAAATGAATAGATAGGGCACGCACAAATCAATAGCAGGACTGTCATTAAACTCAACCGGAGGCAAGTTTTGTTCCCTAAAGAAGGACAATTTTTGCAATGACCCTCATTGTCCACTTTGCATCATATCTCTTTGAAATTCTAGGCCCCTTTCTTCCATCTTGAATGCAGGATTGCATATATGCAATACTGTGAAACAAGAACATTCTGCCTCTAAAACAATTTTGCTCACACTTCCACCTGCTCACCCTGCCACATCATCTGCCTCCTGGAGCAGCCCAGCCTGGCCAAGGGGTGGATGGGGCCAGGCTGAATGAATGAATGAATGAATGAATGAATGAATGAATGAATGAATAAATGAATGAATGAATGAATGAATGAATGAATGAATGAGGCCTTATACATACTTCTATAATTAGTCCAAGCACAGTAATTTTTTTTCCCTACAGGTTAAAGACTGCTGATTAGCTGCTTACTTTTTAGAAAGTTCTCTGTCCTTAGTATTTACACGAGTCTTTTTCTGACCTGCCGTAAGCCCGTTAGTCCAAACCAGATAAGGAGTCTAATTTTACAGCTGGAGATAGTGTAACACTGTTACTAGTTGATACTTGCTATGTCATTGCATTCTAGGACTATGTAATAAACAAAAGAACTGCCTCATAGAAGAGAAGGACTTATTAATTACAATGCAGTAGTGATCTTGTTTTTGGTGTTATTATTGCATATGTATATCTGCCTTTGCATTGTTAGTTCTAGAAGATACTGTCTACAGGTATTGCTGACAATTAAAAAAAAAATAAAAAATTACAATTCTTATTTATTCTTGGAAATATATTTCTTTGCTTGCTATGAATCAGTTAATACTGAGGCATGATATTTTGCTGTGCTAGTGCACTTTATTGAATGTATCAAAGTACATAAGACATATTGATATTGTAACAAGTAAACACAGAAACAAAGACTGTGTCTAAAAAACCATTCCAAAGTTTTAGGAAGGAAGGATTATTATAGAATTCTGAGACTGCCTGATACAAGAAGAAAGTGGTTTAGGCAGATTCACATCATTTGACTTAACACACTCATTCTATATAAAAGAATTTAATCTCCAAGACTGGCAAGCCGAATTTTTAACAGGAACACTACTACGCAAATCAAAGAGCACTTCTGTTGTCATGCTATGTACTAACTGCCAGACACTTGTTTGCTTTACAAAATATGCATTAATTTATCAAATTACCCGGCAAAATAAACAAAACTGAAGAAAACCTAAGCATTTAAAGTGGTTAGGATTTGTCAAAGAAAAAATAGAAAAGGTTCAAAAGTAGCAAATCCAATTTTTGGTTCTTCAGAAACAAGCTCATTTCAGGTAAAAGCTATTAGCTACTGCTATGTAAAGAAAATACAATTGATAATGTTCAGTGTTACAAATAAGAACTAATTTTGAAAAGATAACTAGTGGATTTCATGATGGCATGACTACATGAGCGGATGAGGAAAATGCTTGATGTCATCTACCTTAAGGTCAGCAGAGACTTGGACATAGTCCCCATCATATCCTTCTTTTCAAATTCAAAATGTGTGGATTTGAAAGGTGGACTGATGAACAAAGTTTAGTCTAGTCATACCTTGAGAGTGGTGGTCATTGGCTCAATGTCTGGCTAGAGAAGTAACAAGTGGTGCTCCTCAGGGGTCGCTCTTTAATATCTTCAGCAGTGACATTGACAGTGGGATCAAGTACATTCTCATCAAGTTTGTGGATGACAGCAAGCTATGTGATAAGGTGAAGATGACTGAGGGATGGGATGCCACTGAGAGAGACTTAGCCAGCCTTTGTCAGTGGGACAAGGAGAAGCTCATGAGGTTCAAAAAATCCAAGTGCAGGGTACTGCACATGGGTAATGGCAACCAACCCCTTGTATCAGCACAAGTTGAAGGATGTCAGGACAGAGAACAGCCCTGCCACAATGGGCATAGGGATACTAGTAAGTAGCAAGTGGACATGAAGTAGCAGTGTGTACCCTCACAGCCCAGAAAGCCACTCCTGTCCTGGACTGCACCAAAAGAATCGTGGTCAGCAGGTCAAGGTAGATGATCCTGCCCCTCTGCTCTGCCTTGGTGAGACCACATCTGGAGTACTCCATCCTGAATGCAACCCTAGCATACTGCTGACCGTCCCTGTTTTGTATCGTCAGAAAAGTGTTACTATTGCCATGAAGTGACATATTACCTTTCATTAACCCTTACATTTCCTAGATGATTGTGTTTTGTCTCCTTTTGTGACATCCATTCGTCACCCTCTCAGTTGGAGGACTGATAGGATTGAGATCTTACTTCTTCAGAAGTGATCTTACTTCTTTAGAAGTTTAAAGCAACTATTTCTTCTTCCTGGTGATTATAGCGATAGTGAATCTTTCAACTGAAATGTAAAACTCGGGGGTGTTGTAGAATAAATAGAGTAGATATGCTAAGCCAGTTTAAGTGACAACACTTTTTGGGAAGAGAGGATAAAGATAAGGAATGAAGCAAGTCATTAATCTGAGCAAAAGTGAAAAAAAAAAAAAAAAAATCAGGGGAGCAGAAAAATGAATAGATAGGGCACGCACAAATCAATAGCAGGACTGTCATTAAACTCAACCGGAGGCAAGTTTTGTTCCCTAAAGAAGGACAATTTTTGCAATGACCCTCATTGTCCACTTTGCATCATATCTCTTTGAAATTCTAGGCCCCTTTCTTCCATCTTGAATGCAGGATTGCATATATGCAATACTGTGAAACAAGAACATTCTGCCTCTAAAACAATTTTGCTCACACTTCCACCTGCTCACCCTGCCACATCATCTGCCTCCTGGAGCAGCCCAGCCTGGCCAAGGGGTGGATGGGGCCAGGCTGAATGAATGAATGAATGAATGAATGAATGAATGAATGAATGAATAAATGAATGAATGAATGAATGAATGAATGAATGAATGAGGCCTTATACATACTTCTATAATTAGTCCAAGCACAGTAATTTTTTTTCCCTACAGGTTAAAGACTGCTGATTAGCTGCTTACTTTTTAGAAAGTTCTCTGTCCTTAGTATTTACACGAGTCTTTTTCTGACCTGCCGTAAGCCCGTTAGTCCAAACCAGATAAGGAGTCTAATTTTACAGCTGGAGATAGTGTAACACTGTTACTAGTTGATACTTGCTATGTCATTGCATTCTAGGATTATGTAATAAACAAAAGAACTGCCTCATAGAAGAGAAGGACTTATTAATTACAATGCAGTAGTGATCTTGTTTTTGGTGTTATTATTGCATATGTATATCTGCCTTTGCATTGTTAGTTCTAGAAGATACTGTCTACAGGTATTGCTGACAATTAAAAAAAAAATAAAAAATTACAATTCTTATTTATTCTTGGAAATATATTTCTTTGCTTGCTATGAATCAGTTAATACTGAGGCATGATATTTTGCTGTGCTAGTGCACTTTATTGAATGTATCAAAGTACATAAGACATATTGATATTGTAACAAGTAAACACAGAAACAAAGACTGTGTCTAAAAAACCATTCCAAAGTTTTAGGAAGGAAGGATTATTATAGAATTCTGAGACTGCCTGATACAAGAAGAAAGTGGTTTAGGCAGATTCACATCATTTGACTTAACACACTCATTCTATATAAAAGAATTTAATCTCCAAGACTGGCAAGCCAAATTTTTAACAGGAACACTACTACGCAAATCAAAGAGCACTTCTGTTGTCATGCTATGTACTAACTGCCAGACACTTGTTTGCTTTACAAAATATGCATTAATTTATCAAATTACCCGGCAAAATAAACAAAACTGAAGAAAACCTAAGCATTTAAAGTGGTTAGGATTTGTCAAAGAAAAAATAGAAAAGGTTCAAAAGTAGCAAATCCAATTTTTGGTTCTTCAGAAACAAGCTCATTTCAGGTAAAAGCTATTAGCTACTGCTATGTAAAGAAAATACAATTGATAATGTTCAGTGTTACAAATAAGAACTAATTTTGAAAAGATAACTAGTGGATTTCATGATGGCATGACTACATGAGCGGATGAGGAAAATGCTTGATGTCATCTACCTTAAGGTCAGCAGAGACTTGGACATAGTCCCCATCATATCCTTCTTTTCAAATTCAAAATGTGTGGATTTGAAAGGTGGACTGATGAACAAAGTTTAGTCTAGTCATACCTTGAGAGTGGTGGTCATTGGCTCAATGTCTGGCTAGAGAAGTAACAAGTGGTGCTCCTCAGGGGTCGCTCTTTAATATCTTCAGCAGTGACATTGACAGTGGGATCAAGTACATTCTCATCAAGTTTGTGGATGACAGCAAGCTATGTGATAAGGTGAAGATGACTGAGGGATGGGATGCCACTGAGAGAGACTTAGCCAGCCTTTGTCAGTGGGACAAGGAGAAGCTCATGAGGTTCAAAAAATCCAAGTGCAGGGTACTGCACATGGGTAATGGCAACCAACCCCTTGTATCAGCACAAGTTGAAGGATGTCAGGACAGAGAACAGCCCTGCCACAATGGGCATAGGGATACTAGTAAGTAGCAAGTGGACATGAAGTAGCAGTGTGTACCCTCACAGCCCAGAAAGCCACTCCTGTCCTGGACTGCACCAAAAGAATCGTGGTCAGCAGGTCAAGGTAGATGATCCTGCCCCTCTGCTCTGCCTTGGTGAGACCACATCTGGAGTACTCCATCCTGAATGCAACCCTAGCATACTGCTGACCGTCCCTGTTTTGTATCGTCAGAAAAGTGTTACTATTGCCATGAAGTGACATATTACCTTTCATTAACCCTTACATTTCCTAGATGATTGTGTTTTGTCTCCTTTTGTGACATCCATTCGTCACCCTCTCAGTTGGAGGACTGATAGGATTGAGATCTTACTTCTTCAGAAGTGATCTTACTTCTTTAGAAGTTTAAAGCAACTATTTCTTCTTCCTGGTGATTATAGCGATAGTGAATCTTTCAACTGAAATGTAAAACTCGGGGGTGTTGTAGAATAAATAGAGTAGATATGCTAAGCCAGTTTAAGTGACAACACTTTTTGGGAAGAGAGGATAAAGATAAGGAATGAAGCAAGTCATTAATCTGAGCAAAAGTGAAAAAAAAAAAAAAAAAATCAGGGGAGCAGAAAAATGAATAGATAGGGCACGCACAAATCAATAGCAGGACTGTCATTAAACTCAACCGGAGGCAAGTTTTGTTCCCTAAAGAAGGACAATTTTTGCAATGACCCTCATTGTCCACTTTGCATCATATCTCTTTGAAATTCTAGGCCCCTTTCTTCCATCTTGAATGCAGGATTGCATATATGCAATACTGTGAAACAAGAACATTCTGCCTCTAAAACAATTTTGCTCACACTTCCACCTGCTCACCCTGCCACATCATCTGCCTCCTGGAGCAGCCCAGCCTGGCCAAGGGGTGGATGGGGCCAGGCTGAATGAATGAATGAATGAATGAATGAATGAATGAATGAATGAGGCCTTATACATACTTCTATAATTAGTCCAAGCACAGTAATTTTTTTTCCCTACAGGTTAAAGACTGCTGATTAGCTGCTTACTTTTTAGAAAGTTCTCTGTCCTTAGTATTTACACGAGTCTTTTTCTGACCTGCCGTAAGCCCGTTAGTCCAAACCAGATAAGGAGTCTAATTTTACAGCTGGAGATAGTGTAACACTGTTACTAGTTGATACTTGCTATGTCATTGCATTCTAGGATTATGTAATAAACAAAAGAACTGCCTCATAGAAGAGAAGGACTTATTAATTACAATGCAGTAGTGATCTTGTTTTTGGTGTTATTATTGCATATGTATATCTGCCTTTGCATTGTTAGTTCTAGAAGATACTGTCTACAGGTATTGCTGACAATTAAAAAAAAAATAAAAAATTACAATTCTTATTTATTCTTGGAAATATATTTCTTTGCTTGCTATGAATCAGTTAATACTGAGGCATGATATTTTGCTGTGCTAGTGCACTTTATTGAATGTATCAAAGTACATAAGACATATTGATATTGTAACAAGTAAACACAGAAACAAAGACTGTGTCTAAAAAACCATTCCAAAGTTTTAGGAAGGAAGGATTATTATAGAATTCTGAGACTGCCTGATACAAGAAGAAAGTGGTTTAGGCAGATTCACATCATTTGACTTAACACACTCATTCTATATAAAAGAATTTAATCTCCAAGACTGGCAAGCCAAATTTTTAACAGGAACACTACTACGCAAATCAAAGAGCACTTCTGTTGTCATGCTATGTACTAACTGCCAGACACTTGTTTGCTTTACAAAATATGCATTAATTTATCAAATTACCCGGCAAAATAAACAAAACTGAAGAAAACCTAAGCATTTAAAGTGGTTAGGATTTGTCAAAGAAAAAATAGAAAAGGTTCAAAAGTAGCAAATCCAATTTTTGGTTCTTCAGAAACAAGCTCATTTCAGGTAAAAGCTATTAGCTACTGCTATGTAAAGAAAATACAATTGATAATGTTCAGTGTTACAAATAAGAACTAATTTTGAAAAGATAACTAGTGGATTTCATGATGGCATGACTACATGAGCGGATGAGGAAAATGCTTGATGTCATCTACCTTAAGGTCAGCAGAGACTTGGACATAGTCCCCATCATATCCTTCTTTTCAAATTCAAAATGTGTGGATTTGAAAGGTGGACTGATGAACAAAGTTTAGTCTAGTCATACCTTGAGAGTGGTGGTCATTGGCTCAATGTCTGGCTAGAGAAGTAACAAGTGGTGCTCCTCAGGGGTCGCTCTTTAATATCTTCAGCAGTGACATTGACAGTGGGATCAAGTACATTCTCATCAAGTTTGTGGATGACAGCAAGCTATGTGATAAGGTGAAGATGACTGAGGGATGGGATGCCACTGAGAGAGACTTAGCCAGCCTTTGTCAGTGGGACAAGGAGAAGCTCATGAGGTTCAAAAAATCCAAGTGCAGGGTACTGCACATGGGTAATGGCAACCAACCCCTTGTATCAGCACAAGTTGAAGGATGTCAGGACAGAGAACAGCCCTGCCACAATGGGCATAGGGATACTAGTAAGTAGCAAGTGGACATGAAGTAGCAGTGTGTACCCTCACAGCCCAGAAAGCCACTCCTGTCCTGGACTGCACCAAAAGAATCGTGGTCAGCAGGTCAAGGTAGATGATCCTGCCCCTCTGCTCTGCCTTGGTGAGACCACATCTGGAGTACTCCATCCTGAATGCAACCCTAGCATACTGCTGACCGTCCCTGTTTTGTATCGTCAGAAAAGTGTTACTATTGCCATGAAGTGACATATTACCTTTCATTAACCCTTACATTTCCTAGATGATTGTGTTTTGTCTCCTTTTGTGACATCCATTCGTCACCCTCTCAGTTGGAGGACTGATAGGATTGAGATCTTACTTCTTCAGAAGTGATCTTACTTCTTTAGAAGTTTAAAGCAACTATTTCTTCTTCCTGGTGATTATAGCGATAGTGAATCTTTCAACTGAAATGTAAAACTCGGGGGTGTTGTAGAATAAATAGAGTAGATATGCTAAGCCAGTTTAAGTGACAACACTTTTTGGGAAGAGAGGATAAAGATAAGGAATGAAGCAAGTCATTAATCTGAGCAAAAGTGAAAAAAAAAAAAAAAAAATCAGGGGAGCAGAAAAATGAATAGATAGGGCACGCACAAATCAATAGCAGGACTGTCATTAAACTCAAAAGGAGGCAAGTTTTGTTCCCTAAAGAAGGACAATTTTTGCAATGACCCTCATTGTCCACTTTGCATCATATCTCTTTGAAATTCTAGGCCCCTTTCTTCCATCTTGAATGCAGGATTGCATATATGCAATACTGTGAAACAAGAACATTCTGCCTCTAAAACAATTTTGCTCACACTTCCACCTGCTCACCCTGCCAACATCATCTGCCTCCTGGAGCAGCCCAGCCTGGCCAAGGGGTGGATGGGGCCAGGCTGAATGAATGAATGAATGAATGAATGAATGAATGAATGAATAAATGAATGAATGAATGAATGAATGAATGAATGAGGCCTTATACATACTTCTATAATTAGTCCAAGCACAGTAATTTTTTTTCCCTACAGGTTAAAGACTGCTGATTAGCTGCTTACTTTTTAGAAAGTTCTCTGTCCTTAGTATTTACACGAGTCTTTTTCTGACCTGCCGTAAGCCCGTTAGTCCAAACCAGATAAGGAGTCTAATTTTACAGCTGGAGATAGTGTAACACTGTTACTAGTTGATACTTGCTATGTCATTGCATTCTAGGATTATGTAATAAACAAAAGAACTGCCTCATAGAAGAGAAGGACTTATTAATTACAATGCAGTAGTGATCTTGTTTTTGGTGTTATTATTGCATATGTATATCTGCCTTTGCATTGTTAGTTCTAGAAGATACTGTCTACAGGTATTGCTGACAATTAAAAAAAAAATAAAAAATTACAATTCTTATTTATTCTTGGAAATATATTTCTTTGCTTGCTATGAATCAGTTAATACTGAGGCATGATATTTTGCTGTGCTAGTGCACTTTATTGAATGTATCAAAGTACATAAGACATATTGATATTGTAACAAGTAAACACAGAAACAAAGACTGTGTCTAAAAAACCATTCCAAAGTTTTAGGAAGGAAGGATTATTATAGAATTCTGAGACTGCCTGATACAAGAAGAAAGTGGTTTAGGCAGATTCACATCATTTGACTTAACACACTCATTCTATATAAAAGAATTTAATCTCCAAGACTGGCAAGCCAAATTTTTAACAGGAACACTACTACGCAAATCAAAGAGCACTTCTGTTGTCATGCTATGTACTAACTGCCAGACACTTGTTTGCTTTACAAAATATGCATTAATTTATCAAATTACCCGGCAAAATAAACAAAACTGAAGAAAACCTAAGCATTTAAAGTGGTTAGGATTTGTCAAAGAAAAAATAGAAAAGGTTCAAAAGTAGCAAATCCAATTTTTGGTTCTTCAGAAACAAGCTCATTTCAGGTAAAAGCTATTAGCTACTGCTATGTAAAGAAAATACAATTGATAATGTTCAGTGTTACAAATAAGAACTAATTTTGAAAAGATAACTAGTGGATTTCATGATGGCATGACTACATGAGCGGATGAGGAAAATGCTTGATGTCATCTACCTTAAGGTCAGCAGAGACTTGGACATAGTCCCCATCATATCCTTCTTTTCAAATTCAAAATGTGTGGATTTGAAAGGTGGACTGATGAACAAAGTTTAGTCTAGTCATACCTTGAGAGTGGTGGTCATTGGCTCAATGTCTGGCTAGAGAAGTAACAAGTGGTGCTCCTCAGGGGTCGCTCTTTAATATCTTCAGCAGTGACATTGACAGTGGGATCAAGTACATTCTCATCAAGTTTGTGGATGACAGCAAGCTATGTGATAAGGTGAAGATGACTGAGGGATGGGATGCCACTGAGAGAGACTTAGCCAGCCTTTGTCAGTGGGACAAGGAGAAGCTCATGGGGTTCAAAAAATCCAAGTGCAGGGTACTGCACATGGGTAATGGCAACCAACCCCTTGTATCAGCACAAGTTGAAGGATGTCAGGACAGAGAACAGCCCTGCCACAATGGGCATAGGGATACTAGTAAGTAGCAAGTGGACATGAAGTAGCAGTGTGTACCCTCACAGCCCAGAAAGCCACTCCTGTCCTGGACTGCACCAAAAGAATCGTGGTCAGCAGGTCAAGGTAGATGATCCTGCCCCTCTGCTCTGCCTTGGTGAGACCACATCTGGAGTACTCCATCCTGAATGCAACCCTAGCATACTGCTGACCGTCCCTGTTTTGTATCGTCAGAAAAGTGTTACTATTGCCATGAAGTGACATATTACCTTTCATTAACCCTTACATTTCCTAGATGATTGTGTTTTGTCTCCTTTTGTGACATCCATTCGTCACCCTCTCAGTTGGAGGACTGATAGGATTGAGATCTTACTTCTTCAGAAGTGATCTTACTTCTTTAGAAGTTTAAAGCAACTATTTCTTCTTCCTGGTGATTATAGCGATAGTGAATCTTTCAACTGAAATGTAAAACTCGGGGGTGTTGTAGAATAAATAGAGTAGATATGCTAAGCCAGTTTAAGTGACAACACTTTTTGGGAAGAGAGGATAAAGATAAGGAATGAAGCAAGTCATTAATCTGAGCAAAAGTGAAAAAAAAAAAAAAAAAATCAGGGGAGCAGAAAAATGAATAGATAGGGCACGCACAAATCAATAGCAGGACTGTCATTAAACTCAACAGGAGGCAAGTTTTGTTCCCTAAAGAAGGACAATTTTTGCAATGACCCTCATTGTCCACTTTGCATCATATCTCTTTGAAATTCTAGGCCCCTTTCTTCCATCTTGAATGCAGGATTGCATATATGCAATACTGTGAAACAAGAACATTCTGCCTCTAAAACAATTTTGCTCACACTTCCACCTGCTCACCCTGCCACATCATCTGCCTCCTGGAGCAGCCCAGCCTGGCCAAGGGGTGGATGGGGCCAGGCTGAATGAATGAATGAATGAATGAATGAATAAATGAATGAATGAATGAATGAATGAATGAGGCCTTATACATACTTCTATAATTAGTCCAAGCACAGTAATTTTTTTTCCCTACAGGTTAAAGACTGCTGATTAGCTGCTTACTTTTTAGAAAGTTCTCTGTCCTTAGTATTTACACGAGTCTTTTTCTGACCTGCCGTAAGCCCGTTAGTCCAAACCAGATAAGGAGTCTAATTTTAGAGCTGGAGATAGTGTAACACTGTTACTAGTTGATACTTGCTATGTCATTGCATTCTAGGATTATGTAATAAACAAAAGAACTGCCTCATAGAAGAGAAGGACTTATTAATTACAATGCAGTAGTGATCTTGTTTTTGGTGTTATTATTGCATATGTATATCTGCCTTTGCATTGTTAGTTCTAGAAGATACTGTCTACAGGTATTGCTGACAATTAAAAAAAAAAATAAAAAATTACAATTCTTATTTATTCTTGGAAATATATTTCTTTGCTTGCTATGAATCAGTTAATACTGAGGCATGATATTTTGCTGTGCTAGTGCACTTTATTGAATGTATCAAAGTACATAAGACATATTGATATTGTAACAAGTAAACACAGAAACAAAGACTGTGTCTAAAAAACCATTCCAAAGTTTTAGGAAGGAAGGATTATTATAGAATTCTGAGACTGCCTGATACAAGAAGAAAGTGGTTTAGGCAGATTCACATCATTTGACTTAACACACTCATTCTATATAAAAGAATTTAATCTCCAAGACTGGCAAGCCGAATTTTTAACAGGAACACTACTACGCAAATCAAAGAGCACTTCTGTTGTCATGCTATGTACTAACTGCCAGACACTTGTTTGCTTTACAAAATCAGTAGGTTCCCTGACTTGGTCTTCAAATGTCAGTTCTTATTCCCCCTTGCCTTAAAAAATGAAGATACTGGAATTTGGTGTAACTCCTTTGTATGACAGGTACAGTCCTCCTCCCAGTATTTGCCTCGTGGAAGGGCTTGCTCATAACCCCTAGTGTAGTGCTCATAACCTCACGTAGTGCAGTGAGTCTTGACAGAAGACTCAGTGGTAAACTCAGAAGTTTTCTCGGTTTATTTTCTTCAACCTTAAACGCATGAATTTTTAGTCATTTTATTTAAACCTTGGTTTCAAGAAAATGTTACCAGTAAAACCTGGTCATGAAAAAAAGCATGATGAAACTATTCACTCTGCTAAAAGTTTTCAAATTATGAAGGTGAATGAAATCCCATCTATTTGAAGTTTCATTAGAAATACCCAAGCATTTTCCTTCCTACCCCGATATACCTTAACCTAGAGGTGGCAATTAAGTCTTTGTTATCCTACAAAAGGAGGTTGAGTATGGACTGAGAAATCTGTCAATTTCTAATGGCATTTCTGTACGCCTTATGGTGAAAGTGCTGAAGACAGATGAAAGGCAAGTAGGTTGGTATATTAAATGATCATTCTTCACACTGAATAGCAATTTCACGCACTTTGAATCCAAGAATTAGAGCCTCTTGTTTTGTAACTTGATCACAGCACAGTAACTCC